>NC_133145.1:55696902-55997527 GCF_048418815.1 Hemitrygon akajei | reverse complement strand
ACAGCACGAGAGATTTACAAGGATGGAGCTTCAGATGGAGAAGTCTAATTATGAAAGAAAAAATGGTGTAAATTTCTGCTTCATGGTTACATAGCTAGTGATACTCAAACTTTGTCAGGACTGTTGGTAAAATGCCAAAGCAGAAGTTTAAATCTTTACTGGTTTCCTGGAAAAACAAAGCAAAACATTTCTACACAACTCAAACCAGAACTTTTCTACACAACATAATATTCGTGCGCTAGGGAATGTACAACTCTCTGACATAAATGCTGGAAGAGGAATATTTACATCTCCCTTTAGTATCATTTTTCTTTAATGCATGGTAGCACAACAGTTCGCGTGACACTATCATAGCTCGGAGCATTCTAGAGTTCAGAGTTCATTTCCGATGCCATTCTGTAAGAAGTCTCTGAACGTCCTCCCTGTGGAATATGCGGATTTTCTCCGGGTCCTCCAGTTTCCTCCCACAGTCTAAAGACATACCGGGTAGGTTAATTGGTCATTGTAAGTGATTAGGCTAGGTTAGGATTCATTGGGTTTGTTAGGACCGACTCCTTGCTATACCGCTAAATAAATAAAAACGAGTTAATTAAACCGAAGCGACGTCACTTTACCAGTATGTAGCGAGAGTAATCGCAACCAAATGACACTTTAGGAAAACAGAAATGATAGCTTCATTTGGATCAGGTCGCACTAATTGTGATAATATCCACCCTCAGAAATGAATACACTGCTTTAGATGAATGAATATTCATAAGATGGTTTGAGATTTTCAATTGCATTAAGATATTATTTATTGCAGTGGTATCAATCTGACACATTGATGATATTAATACAAAAGCACTGCATTAATTAACTAATTACTTTCATATCTGATATTAAATTTGAATTGATCACGATCAACGTTAAATCAAAAGAAAACATCAGGTATTACATTGTCGTGTTGCACACTGAATCATGCTTACAGGGAGCTAGGGAATCTCTGCTGTCAGGTCATAACAAAGTTCTAGTGATGTGCGGATGCTTGAGATATGCGGAGTGCAGGTCTTGCTGCGGCTGACTGACCACCTGCTGCTGAACTCACCAATGCACTTCGCATCCAGCCCCTCCATCTTATGCTCGGGAAGGCTGGCGTACAGATTGAAACCTCACTCTGAATGGGTCAATTACCCTGTGGGAAAAGGTAAATATAACTCGGTGGACAGGCTGTTTTACTTTATTTTACTGTTATTGTTAGTATTTTGCATCTTTATTTTACTTCTAATGTTTATTTTTATTCTTATTTTATATCAAAGACAACACAGATGGTCACGTAACGGATAGCATAACGCTATGCAGTGTTAGCTGTAAGATCAGGGTTCAATCGCCAACACTGTCTATAAGGAGTTTGCACATTCTACCCGTGACCGTATGAGTTTCATTCCACATTTCAAATAAACACTGGATCATTCTTAGGGTTGTGGGCATGCTATGTTGGCAATGGAAGCACAGCAACACCTGCCGGCTGCCTAGCACAATCCTCCCTGATTTGATTTGATGCAAATGACACCTTTCACCGTACGTTTCAATAGGCGACCATTGAAGCTCATTTTTAATCTTTTCTTTTCACTTATTTGACTCTATTTGAATAATTTTCAACTCTCGTTCTCTTTCGAGAAGAACCTCTACTTAAATGTCAGCTTTTTCCTCAAATTCAGCTCTTCCTAAATAGCTTAGAATTCAAGGCCAATAGCTGAGTTAATTTGTACCAGGTGCCACAGTACTATTTTGTTTTCTTTGTACAAGAAAATTTGTATGTAATAGAAACTAACAATATCAAATTGGATTTGAGTTATTAAGTTATGGTAACAGTCCTGGTTTTCATAATCCTCTGCCTTAAATATACCCAATAACTTGACCACCACAGCCATCTGTGGCAATGAATTCCACAGATTCACCACCCGCTGGCTATAAGAAATTCCTCTTCAGCTCTGTTCTAAAGAGAAATATCTCTATTCTGAGGTTGTGCCCGCTGGTTCTAAACTCCCCCACTATCTGAAACATCCTCTCCATGCCCACTCAATCTAGGCCTTTCAACATTTAGTAGGTTTCAATGAGATTCTTCTCCCCCCCCTCCCATACTTCTAAACACCAGTGTGAACAAGCCCAGAACTATCAAATAATGCCCTTACAAGCTTCACATTAAGGGGTTCCCCCATTGCCATCTCACCCTGTTCTGAGTTCTGAACTCCCCCACTATATGAAACAGGCCCCTCATGATCTTGTACTGTACCTCTATCACGATCTGAAATGCAATCATCATAGATCGGCTGAACGAATGAAGTGATTTTATAGCTGGTATCTACCAGTGGAGGGGGGGGGGGTAGGGGGGTAGATAAAATTTCAGCTACTTTGTCATTTAAAAAAATTAACCATGAAACCACATTTATATCCAAATTAAGATGCTTAATTAAGTAAGTCTGTAGAAATGGACAAGTGGAACAATAGTTGAAATAGCTGCTTTCTTTCAAGCACGGCATCAACTTACTTATTTTATTTAGAGATACAGCATGGTAATGGGCCCTTCCAGCCCAACGAGCCCGCACAGCCCAATCATACCCGTAAGACCAATTAACCAACTAAATCATACATCTTAGGAACACGAAAGGAAACCAGAGCACCCGGTGGAAACCCATATGGTCATGGGAAGAACTTGCAAACTTCTTACAGACAAGAGCACAACTGAACCCGGTTCACTGGTGCCATAATGGTGTTACACTAGCCACTACGCTGCCATCCTGCCCCGAGAGTTATTTAATTGACTGGAATTGAATAGGAATCCTGCGACATATAACTCACCTCCTGCCTCCCCAAGCCTGTACATCATCTACAAGGCTCAGGTCAGGAGTGCAATGGAATACTCGCCACTCGCCTGGGTGAGTGCAGCTCCATCAACACTCAAGAAGCTTGACATCAATCCAGTACAAGGCAGCCCACTTCATAGGTACCCCTTCCACAACCATCCATGCTCTCCACCATCGACGAACAGCTGCAGCAGTGTGTACTATCTACAAGATGCACTGCAAAACACACTGAAGCTCCTAGGCAGCCCCTTCCAGACCCACGACCACTAGCATCTAGAAGGATGAGAACAGCAGATACCTGGGAACACCATCACTCGGAAGTCATTCACCATCCTGACTTGGAAAGGTATCATCCATCGTTCCTTCATTTCTGCTGGGTCAAAATCATGGAATTTCCTCCCTAACAGCACTGTGGTTGCACCTACACCTCAAGGACTGCACCAGTTCAAGAAGGCAGCTCATCACCACCTTCTCAAGGGTAACTAGGCTTTGCTGGCGATGCCCACATCCTGTATATAAATAAACATTTTCTCTTTTCTCAGAAATCCAGTAAGTCATTTTCAGCAAAATGGTACAATGAGACATAATCATTTCCTTGTGGATTTGTTAACAACAATCTGACCAACAATATGCTTATGTTGTGTGGTACTAAATATAAGATAGATGGCAGAGATTCCAAAGCAACAATTTAAATCCTAGCCTCCACAACAGGACATTGAAATCTCATTGAAATCTGTTAGACAGCAGGACATGCTATAATCCATCAACAGTGTTGATCAGGGCTGCCACTGATCTTCCAAGGATGAAACATCAGTTGAGAAAGGGGCATCAAGATCCAATCTTCTACCCATATCTGATTATCCATATTCATCTGTCAGTGCAAGGAAACATAATCCTGCTTCATGATTTCCATTAATATTACAAAGCTTTCAGAAGCAACAATAATTTAAAAAATGCAGATGCTAGAAATCTGAAAGAAAGAAAAAGCTGGAAACATTAAAGGTGAACAGCATCTCTGTAAAGAGAAGCAGTCAACGTTTGAAGTTGAAGTTACTTCATCAAAACAAACATGAGATAGCCAGATATAATCATTTTTTAAACCTTGATTCGGTTTGCTATATGTTCGAATTTAAATCAATATACAAGATATTGGATGCCACAGAAAGTTCAAAATTATTTGCTTGCTTTACACTAACATTTTTTTGGCAGCAATTTGACTTAGAAACTCTTGGACAGATAGAGGTCAGTATTAATATTGTACCACTAGATGATGCTAATATATTGCAAAAATGTGAACTGCTGCGTATGCTAGAAAAATTACGATCAGTAAATCATTTATCAACATGTACTTATCGTAAGATATTCCAAGGCTTAGCATACAAAATCAGCAATGACTTGTTTTAAATTTGGCACTACACCATATAGAGAAATTAGGACTGGTGAAGAACAAATTCAAAAATGAACCTCAAGATAGTACATGGTGACATATATGTACTTTGATAATAAATTTACTTTCAACTATGTTTCAAGGACTTGCTATATAAAGGAAGGAAAGGAGGGAGTTGAGGACTTTGTCTGCGAAAGGCCTGTTTCTAACGGTGGAGCTAAGAAAAACTGGGAATGTGCAAGAAGCCACATTTGGAGGTGCACAGAAATCTTGGGTAGTTGTGGAATTGGAGAATAATTACTAACGATAAAGACGTAGAAGAATTTTTAAAATAAGGGTAAGAAATTTAAAACTGAGCCAGTACAAACAGATTTTCTCAGGAAGGCAAATGATCAGCATGGATAATTTGGGCCAAAGGGCCTATTGAAATCCTGTATAACTCTATGACCAGAACTAACAGTGTGAGAGCCTGAATAAAACTTAATGTTGGCTATATCTTGATTACAGTTAAATAGATAGTATATAAACCAGACAAATATAAGGTGTGTAACAAAAGAGAGACACTAGCCAGGAATGGTGAGTGACTTAAGCAGAGGTAAAAGGATTCCACAGTACTTCATGTGATGTAAGCGACCAACACTGTAAGTTTCAATTGACGTGACAAATAAAACTGATCTTCTTCATCTTCAAAATCTTCATGTGACCCTGCCAATCAAGTGATCAGCGACTGATCATTTAGACCACTATAAATATTTAGACCTAGATCCCTTGTATGAACAGCTGGAAAACTCTACTAAAGGTAGTAGATTTAGCCCAGCGCTTCATGCGTAAAGACCTTCCAACCATTGAGCACATCTACATGAAACGCTGTTGGAGGAAAACAGCATCCATCATCAGGAATCCCCACCACCCAGGCTGTGCTCTCTTCTCACTGCTGCCAGGAGGTAGAAGGTATTGAAGCCTCAGGACTCGCACTACCAGGTTCATGAACAGTTACAACCTCTCAACTATCAGGCTCTTGAATAAAAGGGGATCACTACACTCACTTACCCTATCATAGAGATGTTCCCACAATCAATAATCTCACCTTAAGGACTCCGAATCTCATTATCCCTCATTTTTTGTTATTTATTTATATTAATATTTGCACAGTTCATTGTCTTCTGCACACTGGTTGATATTTCATTGACCCTGTTATAGTTACTATTAATAGATTCATGCCCACAGGAAAATGAATCTCAGGATTGTATACGGTCACATTTATATACTTTGATAATAAAATTTACTTATGAACTTTTTGACAAGGTTCTTTACTAATCTCACTTTATTCTCCATGCATTCATTCTCATCAACTTCTCCCCAGTTCCCACCACTCACCTATACATTTGGGGCAATTTATTAACCATCACACGCCTGAGTTATAAAGCAAAAACTCTCTTAACTCCATCGTCGTGCTAACCCTGTGCTGACCCAAGCAACATCAGCCAGTTTGGGTTAGGTAGGTATACAAGCTCTTTAAAGAGAATGAATGTTTAAACATAAAACTTAACTGTAAGTGATGACCAGTTTTATAATGGACCATTCACTTATTTAAAGAAAGCCAATTTTAAAGATCACCGCTGAGCATGAGGCAAAGTTTAGTTATCTGAACCACCTTGGGAGAAGAGAGAGTGAGGAGTGGAAATCAAAACATTACAACCCTGAACCTTTCTCCTATACTTTTCATTATTGATACAGCAAACATTGTGATGACTTTCTGTGGAAGACAGATTCCGTTCACCTCACAATTTATTTGTATAGTACTTGGTTAAAAAAAAAGATCTAGTACTTGGTGGTTTTTTTCTGTCCAGTTCAGCATGAATAGGTGCGTCATTAAGACTGTCTATGAACACACAGGAACTTGGCACATTCATTACGTTCCCACATATGTTTATCACCTTCTATAGCCAAACTTACTTTCTTCATTTAAATTAAGATTTTGAAGAGACTTGTTCAAGTTGCGAACTGAAGTGGCTGCACGGATATTTCCATAGGAACTCACGGTACGAAGCCTTGGGACAGCTGGCCCATCACGTACTGGTGTGAAGTTCCCAGGTTCTGTGAGTCCAATAATGAAAATAAATTAGTACGATGAGGGGATGACAGAAGCAGTTATCACATGTTCCATTTAGATTTTCTCGCTAAAAATTCTTAATGTTTGTTGGGGGGGCGGGGGGAATGCTTGTTAGATGCAGCAAAACAAAGCAAAAAAAACTTTAAATCATTGGTTTGTGCATTCCAAAAGGGTGGGACTTTGGAAAGTGGGGGAGTTCATGTTTTTTTTTATCTCTGCCCAAAGTACACTGGCTGGTACAGGGCAGAGACCAGCAGGTCAAGCTTTATTGCTTTTTGAAGATAGAGCAATTTCTGAAATGGTAACTAGAAAATTAGCATATAATTCAGACAAAATAAATCTTGCAGGATATGTTTAAAAAATCTGACCTACTGCGGAATTCTTGTACTTTCTTGTTTTTATTTGAGATTTTCAGAATTTACAATTCTTGTTTTAATTCTTGCATGGTTATAGTGATTAAAGTTGATGGAACTAAATGGGATTTCTTTTTCAGTCCTTAAATCTTCTGCAGTTTTAGTACTTTATTCAATGGGCAAAGGTATTAGTTTGTTCATTAAGGTATGAAACTGATAGCAGTGTGGGACAATGAAAGTAATGAGTAAATAGTATGGCAATTTATGAGAATAAGTGGCTTCACTTGAAAAAATTATTATGGCAACTTAAAAAATATATAACTCTGGATGATTCTTGACAGATAATTTCTGTAAAGATTTTTTCCTGAATGAAGGGTGGATTAACTTTGACAATATACAACATCTTTGAAAATTTGCTTTTATTGTGTTTATGCTCTCTGCCGGTAAAAGGGCAACTATAATGTACTGGATAAATGTGATCCCAATCTGCATAAATCAAGTAATTTACTTTCAAGGATTGATTCAATAAAGGGAAATATTTTGACACCTGTAAAACAGAATCCTTCCAACCATGGCACCAATGAATTTGCAGGCCAGGCGGCATCTACAGTCGCCGTTTCGGGCCAAGACCCTTTGTCAGGACTAATGGAAAAAAGAGATAGTAAGAGATTTGAAAATGGGAGGGGAGGGGGAGACCCGAAATAATAGGAGAAGACACCCCACTCATATCATTTCCGGTCTCCCCCTCCCACTTTCAAATCTCTTACTATCTCTTTTTTCCGCTAGTCCTGACGAAGGGTCTCGGCCTGAAACGTCGACTGTACTCCCTATCAATGCTGCCTGGCCTGCTGGTTTCCACCAGCATTTTGTGTGTGTTGCTTGAATTTCCAGCATCTGCAGATTTCCTCGTGTTTGCACCAATGAATTTGTCCTGTTTGAAGATCTGTGCATATTGTCAAGAGTCAGTCTAAGCCGGGATTCTCAATAATTTTTTTTTAATGCCATGGACCAATACCATTAAGCAAGGGGCCCATGGACCCCAGGTTGGGAACCACTGGTCTAAGCTCTTGAAGGAAAGAAGTTGCAAATATGTTCAACTTCATCCAGTCACGTTCGTCACTTATTCTGTGTACCTGACATGAAGTGAAAAATTCTACTGTATTGGAGTACGCAATAACCATGCCAACCGAGACAACGTCTGAAAGTAAGGCAAGAATAATCTCTTAATATTATCAACTTTCTTGTTCAGCTGTGCTTATTTCAGTCAAATAAGGGGGACCCAATTTACTATAAACCCTAAAAGTAACATCACTGTATTACATTGACATTAATGTTAAACACAGAGAAGTACACGTTAAAAATATCTACCTATCGCACTGGCAGGAGAGGGAAGAGGGTAGTTCTTCTCTTCTTCCATGAACTGCAATGCCACGGTACAGAAATTACTTTCATACTGAATGACAAGATGACTGAATGCCACAACCAATTCCTGCCAATTAAAACACAAAATAAGCTAATCATGAAATAACTTCAGCACTCTGACCTTGTGTTTATTGCATTTGCCTAAGAAATAAGTGACCATAACAACTCTTAAGGCAGGCATCAAGGAGCATCATTCCAAATTACACACTATCAACACAGTAAATCATGCAAGCAAAATTAAAAACAATTTGCAACCTTTACCAGTTGGCATCAGGATCACAATTAAATGAGACAAACTCCTAAAGGAGCAGTAAAGAAGCCCAGTAACAAAATACACATTTTATAAAGAGAAACAACATTTAAAAGCGTCAAAAGGGGAAAATTAGAAGTCTATGGAGTTCAATGACCTTCATAAATCTAAGACTTTAGCATGAAGATATTGAGTCCTGATGTAGGATCTCGACTCAAAATGTTGACACCTTTTCCCACTACAGATGCTGATTGACCCGAGTTAATTCAACATTCTACTTTTCATTTAAATCAAATCTCCTTGTGTTTAGGACTCTTCAAGTGAAGCCTTTTCAAATAACAGTCCAGATCTTCTCCAAACAGACTTTAAACTTTGTAAAACTTATGTGAGAGAGCTTCTAAAGCATTCTTTACTAGCTTACTCCAAAACAAAAGAAACCGCACCAGTCCACAACTTTTAATCCTTACAAGGAAAGATCTAACAGGTAATCTGATTAATCAAACTGACACTCCTTTAATGAAGAAATATCAAGTTGAACTTTTGAGATCCTTTGAATGTGCATTTGAGTTTTAAGATTTGACAACTTACAACCTAATCATGTATGTTTCAGTTTATCCATAATCTCATTTTGGGTTAAGACAACACTTTCCTCATAGCTTGCCCTAAAGACGCAACTTTCAAGGACATTTTTAAAGCAATTAAAAACCATGCAAAAACAGAGAGAAAATACAAAAAGAACATTTGTGTCCAATTGAACAGTGTTTTTCCTAATCATATCAAAGCTAGTAGCAATAGTTCTGATAAAGATTGTCATCCTCAAAAGTTAACCCAGCTTCTTTCTCCACAGATGCTGCCTGATTTGCTGTTTGTTTTTGTTTAATAATCTTTCATGTTTTTATTATTGTGCTAAATCAGTGTAAAATAAGCAAATATATCCTTAACATCATAAAGAAGCAAAGATCACATCTTATAATAAAAAATATACAAAAACCAAAGGAACTTGTATGCTCAGGATTGGATTCCTGGAACGTGGGTCTCGGTGTGCCACTGTTAACTTACAGTTCCATACAGGAAAAAATATATGAAATTTTATTTATTTATTGTTTGTATTTGCACACTTTTTGTCTTCTTTTTTACACTGGTTGCTTGTTGGCCTTTGAGCATAGTTTTTCATTGATTTAATTGTATTTCTCTGTTCAACCGCGAATGCCTGCAAGTAAAGGAATCTCAGGGTGATCAGGGTTGTATACTTTGATTCCTGCTCTATTGGTCTCAAGGCTCAATCAAATAGAAACAACACAGTGTAATTGTTGTATTGTATGCAACCAATGGCAGAACCCTTCTGAGCAAATGCCATGAGTTAATATTCTTGAGATCAAAGTGTTACAAGCTTCTGAAGTGGTCAACAGGAGATATCTGCTGAGAAATAATTTAGCCAATAACTCAGAAACAGTGAGATAACTCAAAAGGCTTAAAACACCCACCTTCCTAACGACAGGACTGCCATCATTTATTAACTGAGCTAACATCATAGCTACATTGTGATCAATAGTTGTGGAATGGTCAGTTCTCTCCGCTGAGTTGCCCACAAATGTGCCCAAGGCAAAGACAGCAGAACATCGCACCTGGAAAATAGTTAATGAAAGCTCTGAGAAATAAAAAAATGTAAGAGCTTGCCATCTTAGAATTACCCTTTAATACCACAGGATTTCATATTGATTGTTTCAATGAATCGTAGAGCCATACAGCAGGGAAACAGGCCCTTTAGTCTAAATGATTCATGCACAGCGTGCTGCCCAGCAAGATAGTCCCACCAGCCCGTGTTTAATCCATAGCTCTTTAAACCCGTTATCCATGTATATATCCAGATAGCTTTTAAATGTTGCTAATTTGCTTGTAGCCACTATTTCTGGCAGCTCATTCCAAATATGCACCATCCTTTGCATGAAGAAGCTGCCCCTGACTTTAAATCGTTCACCTCTAATTTTTAGTCAGAGTGGTGAATCTGTGGAATTCATTGCCAAAGGCAGCTGTGGAGACCAAGTTAATGGGTGTATTTAAGGCAGGGGTTGAAAGATTCTTGATTAGCCATGGCAGAAAGGGATACAGGGAGAAGATAGGAGATTGGGGCTGAGACGGAAAATGGATCAGGGTTGAGGAAATAGTGGATCAGAGTCAATGGGCCAAATGGCCTAATTCTGCTCCTATATCTTATGGTCAAAACCCATGCCCTTCTGTTTCAGTACACTCTCCCTGAGAAAAAGACTATGTGCTTTCACCTGGTCTGACCCTTCATGAACCTATTTACCAAACATTTACCAGAGCATTTCTCAATCTCCATCATTCCAGGCAATAAAGTCCTAGTCTAGGCAATCTCTCATTATTAGGCCCCGCAAGTCCAGGCATCATCCTGGTCGTTTTTTTTCTCGTTTAATAGCATCTTTCCTATAATAGGATGACTAAAACTGTACATGATGCTCCTAATGTGTCTTGGTGGGCTATATACTGGAAGTTTTCATTTTTCCAAATCATTTGAACAATTTGTAAATATTTAATGATGTTGTGAGAAAAAATATATAGAAACATCGTAACGCAAACACGAGGAAATCTGCAGATGCTGGAAGTTCAAGCAACACACACAAAATGCTGGTGGAACGCAGCAGGCCAGGCAGCAGCTATGATAGAAGTTGCCTGGCCAGCTGCATTCCAGCAGCATTTTGTGTGTGTTGCCAGAAACATTATAAGTCTAGACAACAAATGTAAGTGTTGTATATACACTAGATTCACAATAGTTAAAAAGGTTTCAGCAAGAATACTCAAGTTGTATTGTTGTACATATACGGTAGTATTAGACTGTCACCTCAGAAATAACAGCAATTCTCACAGTAGCCAAATGCAAAACTAAACATTCCATCAGTACCAGGAAAATGCTACAATGTCAGTAAGTACCAATTGGAACACCATTTGCCACTATTGTCTGGTCAGGTAGGTGAACAAAATTAAGGATTGTGGATACCTTTGACAATATATCTCAAGAACATAATTTTAAAAGTTTACAACTATAGCAGAAAACAAGTTTAAACAAATGCACTCAAGAAACCAGAGAAATGTCAATAAACAAGTAGACTATTAATTTATTTGAAACAAGAATTTCATTCCAAAATATAAATCCAAATTTTAATCACTGATTCACAAGGGGTTTCTTAGGACGAGTTCAAATTAATGGGTAGTATGGTCGTGTAGTGGTTAGTGTAACACTATTACAGTGCTAGCTGTAATATCGGAGTTTGATTCCGACTGCTGCCTCTAAGGAGTTTGTATGTTCTAGACCGCATGAGATTTCTCGCATATTCCCAACACGTTTGGTTAGGGTCAGTGAGTTGTAGGCATGCTATATTGGCACTGGAAGCGCAACAACACTTGCAGCTTGCCCAGAACTATCCTCGCTGATTTGATTTGAAGCAAAGGATGCTTTTTACTGTATGATTCAATGTACATGTGACAAATACAGCTCATCTTTATCAAATCCTTACTTCTGCAAGAAATTTTAATGGACTTTGGAAAGTTTTCTGGTCAAAGTGACCAATTGTGAAGAAGCATTTCACCATTTTTAATATCCTCCAGTGGAATATCTTTACATATTTATGGTTCAGAAAGGTTCAAATTGAGTTCTCATGTGAGCACGTACAAACAATTTAAATCTCATTTTCCAAAAGTCGTAAGGTTGGTGAAATCTGTCTGAGATGAGCTTGATTCATTGTATGTATTGCTATGTGTATTAATTTTAACCCAGAAATGTAAACAAAGAATTTAGATTGAGATACCATTTTTTTGTGCAAACTTGGGACTTCTCAACTTATTCCTACAGTGAATGAAGTATCTTTGTACCTGCTTTTGTGACAAGGAAGCAGCACATCGAAACATACAGTGAAATGCGTCGTTTACATCAAATCGAATCAGCGAGGATTGTGCTGAGCCACACTTCCAGCACCAGCATAGCATCCCCACAAATTACTAACCCTCACCTGTACGTTTTTGGAATGTGGAAGGAAACCAGAGCACCAGAAGAAACTAACACGGTCACATAGAGAGTGCAGACGCTCCTTACAGACAGCGGTGGGAAGCAAACCCCAATATTACAGCCTGTGCTGTAAAGCATTGCGCTAACTGCTGTGCTGCCATTCCAACTAAGTAAATTGTCCCCAGTGTGACAGTAAGTGGTAGAATCTGGAGAAAGTCGGCTGGAATGTGGAAAGAATAAAACCTTCCCCCTCCTTCTTGCTCTGACTTGTCATCTTTTTTTCCAGTCCTGATGAAGGGTCTCAGCCCAAAACGTAAACTGTTTATTCTTTTCCACAGATGTTATCTGGCCTGCTGAGCTCCTCCAGCAATTTGTGTTTGCTGCTTGGATTTCCAACATCTGCAGATTTTCTTGTGTTTGGGAATAAAACCTGGACTTAATGTAGGATTAGTGTAACGTGGACTCAAGTGAGCCAGTTGGGCCCATTTCCACACTATACTTTTCTGTGAGAGGACAAATGGATTTCGAGTCTCTTTGAAAAGACTACTTCATTGCACTGCAGTGTCTGAGAGGCAAATACGCTCACAACTGGCATTTACATTCCAAAGGAATATCAGATTTATGAGCGAATTCCTCGAATGACAGACCTTTAAAGTAAGAGCACTGGAGCCAGCCCTGCTCACTACAGACGAGATAGGTAAAGGTGACTGCAGCATTGTGTATTCAAACTAGAACAATATAGCTTCCCTTTACACAGTAGGGGCTGCCAGAAACAGATGAGGTAGGAATAACAGAAGGATGTAAAACACACCTAACTAAGGGACAGTCATTTTATAACTTTAAAGTGTCATCGGTTGTTAACTTGTACTTTCTATTGACTTTTTAACCTATTGACTTTTGACTCTACTGTGAATGGCACATCTGTAAGGAATTCAAACATACAAAATTTACCAAATGGTCAATATCTGTAACTTGTAAGCCAATTCTGTCTAACAATAGCATTTTTCTGTTCAGACTTCAGAACAGTGTGGTGGCGACAGGGGCCATCTTGTTCTCCATGTGCACGCGTAAAATAAAGCGTGGTTGAGTCATAAGAGTGCAGGTGTTCCAGGTCCAGTTATTTTATTTTATTATCAGCGATGACAGGGTTTACAGAGAATAGTGTGGAAAACAAAAACCGCCCAGTGAGTGGTAGTTCTGTGGACAACAATGCCTTGTGAATGAGAGAGGTGAGGGGAGAATGGCCAGACTGGTTCAAGCTGACAGGAAGGTGACAGTAACTGAAAGAGCTACATGTTACAGCAGTGGTGTGCAGAAGAGCATCTCCAAATGCACAACACATTGAACCTTGAAGAGGGTGGGCTACAGCAACAGAAGACTACATCAGCTTCCACTCCTGTACCTAATAAAGTGGCCATCAAATGAATATCACTGCTGCTTGTGGGGATATGCTGCATAAACAAACTGCATTATTTCTCTACATTACTGAAGTAATTACTCTGAAAGTATTTCACTGCCTGAAATCCTGAGGTCATAGAAGACTCTATAGAGTTGCCATGTTTTCCTTTCTTTGTTGTTCCACAGCTTGAGCATCCCAAGGGATGAAAGGGAAAGCATCCTTCAGTCAGACATCCATTGCTAATCAGCAGTGATTCCTGTTAGGCAGCACATCTAATCACATGAGATTGCTTTGGCAGTGATCCTATCAGCTGATAACAACATTCACTGGACTTACAAACAGAACAGCCACTTGGGCAACATGTCACAGGATGGCTACTACCTGTGTACCCACCATAATTAAGCAGTAAAACAAAACGAGCAAGAAAAAAATTGCATTATGCCAGTCCAAACTGCTGCTATGTTAAGCATTTGCTACCATAGTCATACATTTTTAGTCTAGAAAACTAACTTATACAATGTTTGGCAGAAAATATCCTGAAGTACACGATAGTTTAAAGCCCACCTTGTTACACTCTGTCAAAAGACAAAACTCATGGAATATTTTATGGGATCACATTACATGATGAACTATAATTCATTGTACAAGTACAACTGGGGTGGCATGGTGGCATAGCCGTTAGCGTAATGCTATTATAGTGTCAGTGACATTTACATACCAATATAGTCTCAGTCAAAGATGGAAGCAGGCCCTTTGGCCCATCTAGTCTGTACCATACTGCTATTCTGTCAAGTCACATCAACCTGCACCTAGACCGTAGCCCTATATAGCTCCATGTACTTTTCCAAACTTCTCTTCAGGCATCATAGCTGTGTAGCAGTTAACACGGCACCATTACAGTTCAGGGCATTACAGAGTTCAATTCCAGCACTGTTGTGTAAGGAGCCTGTGTACGTCCTTACTGTAGAATGTGTGGTTTTCCTCAGATTCTCTGGTTTCCTCCCACAGTGTATAGGTGTACTTTGTAGCTTAACTGTCATTGTAAATTAGGTTAGGATTAACTGGGGTTGTGGGGGTGCTGGGGTGGCATGGATCGAAGGGCTGGAAGTGCCGACTCCACACTGGATGGGTGGGCAGATGGACAGATAGATACAGTAGATAGACAGATAAATAAATGTTGCAATCAAACTTGCATCTGCACTTCCGCTGGCAGCTTATTCCACACTCACAACACCTTGAGGGAAGAAGCTCCTCTTAAATATTTCACCTTTCTCACTTAATTACACTTAATCTATGACCTCTCATTCTAGTCTCACCCAACCTCATTTACCCTGTCTACACCCCTCATAATTTTGTATCCTTGAAACAAATCTCCCCTCATTCTCCTATGCTCTCACTTAACTTATTTTCTGATTTTGGCATTGCGATTTAACTCAGTGGAAATAGCAAACAGGTTTAGGGTCATTTACCTCAGGTATTGGATCTGAGAGAAGACTGTACAATTTCTCATGTGCAATGTCCCTTACACCACACCAGCGAGCAGCATCAAAGTTCTGCCAGATACGACCCAAACAAATGGCAACCCACTGTCGCAGTAAAGGATGAGGATCACTCAACTGCTCCAGGCAGATAGCAATCAGATTACCCTGTAAACAGGCTTCCTGCAAAAGAGAAAATGGAACAGTGTTTAAACCACTAGAAACCTGGTATATCATTAGTTTCACAATTTGCATAACTGATCTGGAATTCTGTATGTTCAGGTAAAAACAGCAATGTCCAGCTTCAGAACTGCCACTGCAAAGACCATCAGAAATAAATGCATTGGACCTGGGCTGTGAGAGCCAACTTTTTACAAAGAACCTGTGTTCTTTGCATTCATCTACTTTGGATGGCTTAATAAAAATATTAAATAACTTTATTTTATACCATTAAGTAAAATGCTCATGAAAAAAATCAGAATATTCACACCTTTTCAACACTCTTTAAAGATGTGGTGTTTGTGCATAAAATGTCTTTATCATTTCCTGTCAGACTCACTTTATGTACAGACACTCATGTGACTAGCATCACTTTATGAACATACAATCAATCTGTGTTTAAGCTATCCTATGTATCTATATTTATTGTGTTTTTATTATGGTGTTTATCTTTATTGTGTGTTTTAAAATGTTGCATCAAATCTGAAGTAACAATTATTTCATTCTCCTTACACTTGTGTATAGGAAATGACATTAAACAATCTAAAATCTTGAATCTTAGTCAAAAACCAAATTGGGGGCACTAAATGAGGAAATTTTCGAATTTCTATAAACTGCTCTGCAGTAGTTAACAGAATGTGGGAGTCATTCTGTTGAAAGGACCAAAAATAAAATAAAATGTTTGTCCTGGGTATTTGCAGGAAACAAATCTAATTTAGAATTAGATTAGGTAAGAGTGCCCATCTCTATCTTTTAACATAAAATTAATCTGGGGTAATAAGAACTAGAATGATAATAAAATCTAAAGGAGGCATGATTAGTAATGCCGTCAATAACCAATAACTCATATTGAGAAACTGGGGAGGTGCATCTACTAAACTGGAAATGGAAAGTACGAACTCCAGCTTCAGCAACACACGTGGTCAAGTGGGCTCACAGGACCACATGGCAAACTCCTGCTTCTACTGATTAGCAAGATGCTGTGGTAGGAAGAGAAGTAATCAAGCCTCAGTAAGCATACTGCAAAATCATGAAATAAAGGCACGTGAAAATGCAGGGAGAATGAGATGCAGATTCATCTACGTTACCTGGAGTACTGTCATTTTGTTTCACTGGATTTAAGGTGAAACAGACCAATGTGCAGATGCTCATATTCATGTAAAGAGTGATTCTTATGAATGCTGGGAGTGTTTTTACTAAGATAAAATTCCAATGGATAAACCTTAGAGAGTAAAATGAACGGAACAGTTTCAGGAACAGTGCTACTCGAAAGTAGCGAGTTAACACAAATTCTCTCTTGATATTCATAAAGAGAAGTATATACTTTGTTCAAAAATGGGCAGGATAAAAGAGCAAGTGTACTGAATATTAATATGGAGGCTGCATCATGCTGTAAATAGATCCAAGGAAGAGGTGGCAAACAAAACAATTTATTTTTAAAATGGATTTTTACTGGGCAAATTTTACTTGCAAGCTTTTTGGAGAAATGATCAAGAATTTCATAAAGCTTATAAATTGCCTTGGGAAAGCATAAAAATACTCCTGGAGATTGAAATAGAAAAATCACTAATTGGAAAGAAAAATACATTTGGTTAACATTTATCATAATGGTCTACAGCTATTGTGGTATATGTTTTGTAAATATAAGGGTAACTTTTTATATGTGGCTTAATTAGTCACATATTGGCCTTAGTCAAAAGGTTATGACCACTTCAGAGATTCACAGCATAATTCTAAATTGGCAGACTGGTGCATCGCTAATGGAGTGTTGAACTGCTAGAGAGCCAACATTTGGAAAAAAAATGTTTAACTGCACTGCCCAAGTACTCCCTATTCTCCGGATGAAAAACGGTTTATTGTCTTAAGCCCAAACCAAGTTCCTTTGACTTCTGCCATGGAAGAGAATGCACACAGCTACCAACAATCACTTGCTTCGGTAAGATGAGTCCCAGCCTTACACACCATGAACCTAAACTGTCTGAGCTTTGAAACATGGCAATGGTTCAAGAACGAGCAGAGAAGATATCCTTGATAATCTTGCAAATATTTCTCTTTCAACGAGTAACATTAAAATAGATTATCACTGCTTTAAGTGGGAACTTGATATGCAGCAATGCACTGCCACGTTTCCTGATGATAACAGTGACAAATCATCAAAAATATTTCACTGGCTGTAAAGAGTTTAAGGATACCTCAAGGTCATGAAAGCATAAAATAAACACATCGGTTTTTATTAAATTTAGCTATAACTTACCTGTCCTGTATTATAGCTGTTGACAATTACAGCTAAAATAAAAGCTGCCATTGTTCTGTGTTCAGCCTAAACAAACAGAAACTTAAATCAGCACAACCACATAGACAAGTAATTGTGATATTCACTATTTGCAAAATATAAAATAAAGTAAGAACTAGGAGGAATTAGTCCTCTAATCTGTTCCATCCTTCAAAATGACCACCAATTCTCTGTGTCAAGCTGCAACCCAGTAATAAGAAGTTGAAGACACTCCCTGAAACTAAAACCACATTTTCGCTGTTTTCATGTTTTTGCACATTTTTGCTTACCATTCTAGAATCAGAATCAAGCTTAATATCATTGGCATATGTCATGAAATTTGTTGGTATGTGGCAGCAGTACATTGCAATACATAGTAATAAAACCATAAATTACAATAAGTATATAGTAAAAAATAAGTAGAGCAAAGAGATGGGAAAATACTGAGGACGTGTTTATGGGTTCATTTTCTATTTAGAAATCTGACGGCAGAGGGGAAGAAGCTGGACCTGAAATGTTGAGTGTGTGTCTTCAGGCTCCCGGACTTCCTGCTTAATGGTAGCAATGAGACAAGGACGTGTCCAAGGTGGTGGGGGTCCTTCCGGTTGAATGCTGCTTTTTTGAAGCATCACCTCTTAAAGGTTTCCTGGAGGCTACTGCCCATAATAGAGCTGGCTGAGTTTACAACTTTCTGCAGCTTTTTCCATTACCAGAGATGCAGTCAATTAGAATGCTCTCCAATGTATCAGTGTCTTTGATGACATACTAATTCTCCTCAAACTTCTAATGAAATGTAGCTGCTACCATGCCTTCTTTATAATTCTAAACTCTAGTGGGCAGAATTACACAAAGCTACACGAGCTTACACAATTCTGTCAGAAGAAATGTGGTAGCACATCAATCTGTCCATTGTTCTGACTTTACTCTGCATTGCAGGTCTTGCAGTCCATAATGTAGAATCAGAAGAAGATGATATGAATGTGAGAAAAAAACCAATTAAAATAAAATAGGAACTTGATGGTCAGCATGAAGGCAAAAGGCATTTTTCTGTGTTCATGGCTCTAAAATAAATTTGTTAAGAACTTTGGACCAACCTGAAACTGAAAAGATGAATACAAAGTCAAATTTCCAATTATTGTTGCTACATTTCAGTTATGTATGTATGTATTTATCTATGTATTTCTCATTGCTGCCATCAGGAAGATGGTACTGGAGCCTTTGGACTAACACCACCAGATTCAGGAACAGTCATTAACAGTCATCAGGCTCTTGAACCAAATGGGCTAACTTCACACAACTTCACTTGCCCCATCATTGAAATGTTCCCACAAGCAATGGTCTCAATTTCAAGGACTCTTCATCTCATGTTCTTAATATATATTGCTTAATTATTTATTATTATTATTTCTTTCTTTTTGTATTTACACAGTTTGTTGTCTTTTGTACACTGGTTGAACACCCAGTTAGTGTGTTCTTTCATTGATTCTATTATGGTTACTCTTCTATAATGGATTAATTGGGTATGCCCGCAAGAAAATAAATCTCAGGGTTGTATATGGTGACAAATATGTACTTCAATAATAAATTTACTTTTAATTAACTTTTAACCTTAAATGTGTTTTTTGATGATTAACTTATAGAGCAATCACCATTTCCTTGCCCTGCACAACAGAGGTAAAACTTGTTTGAGAGGCTTCACTTGCTGTAAAGCAGCAACTATCGTTTCTTGTTTTAAAGATAGCACTGGCATAGAGTAATGAGAAAGGAACTCACCGGCATGTATGGGTCTGCCAGAACAGACAGGAAGTATTTGTGGCCATTATCTTTCACTAGATCAGCCTGGCAAGACTGAGAGAAAAAAGAAAACAGCAGTCGATAAAGAAACGAAACAATTCTAGAGGAAATTTGCCTGTCAATGAAATTGCAACAATAAAGTTATCAGGTTCTTATTAGTAGCCGTCAGGCTGATTAACACATCCACTCATTAATACACCCCACGGCCATTACATATACAGCACCTAGTATCATTTTACATACATAATATTTACTTGTAACTTGTGCTTTATAGGATTACTTTTATATTTATATTTATTGTGTGCTTTTTTTTAGCTTGTGTTTTTTAATGCTGCTTTAGATCCAGAGCAGTAATCATTTTGTTCTCCTTAAGAATGGCAATAAACAAACTTGATTTCCTCTCCTCTGGAATGGGTATACAACATGTAGACTATTTAATAGTCTTTTACCCAGGTTAACAGCCTATGCCAGGATGACTACTTCAAATTAGCCAAATTTTCATGCTACAATCAATAATAATGCAACTTTAAAGACATAAGACACTGCCTATA
Organism: Hemitrygon akajei; assembly: GCF_048418815.1. NCBI lineage: Eukaryota > Metazoa > Chordata > Chondrichthyes > Myliobatiformes > Dasyatidae > Hemitrygon > Hemitrygon akajei. The sequence continues at coordinate 55,977,425 of NC_133145.1, read as the reverse complement.
TAATGACCTGTGTAACTAATGGCCAAGAGATAGAAAGGTGAAGTACAATTTTGTTTCTTATAGTTAAATGAATTGAGAATAATGTTTATCTGGACAGTCACTCCAGACTAATTGAACAATTAATCAGTTCCTTCCTCAGGATTTTAAAATCATTTGCTAACAGCTATTGAGCACTGAGTCATAAAAGTTCACGCTAGTCAAAATAGGCACAATAAATAACTCATTTAAAATCATTTAAGAGATATGCAAGAGACTGCAGATGCTGGGATCTGTAGCCAGAGGGTGGTGAATCTGTGGAAAGCATTGTGGCAGCCAGGTCATTGGGTATATCTATAGGTTCTGGATTAGTAAGGGTGTCCAAGGTATAGGGTTAGAAGGCAAGAGAATAGGGTGGGGGGGGGGGGGAATTAATCAGCGATGACTAAACAGTGGAGCACATTCGACGGGCTGAATTGCCTAATACTTTTCCTATGTCTTATGGAATCTGAAGCAAATCATGTACCTTGCTAAGGGTCTATACATCTTTCAAATCCTTGACCTTATTTAACAAAAAGCAGCCCAAAGTTAAGACATGGAGGGGTAATTGCAACGTAATAATCTACATCATTGCGCATAAAACAATAAAAACCAGGAGCCACAAACATGACAGTGCAGTGGACAATCCTTAAGAGTGGATTTATCTTTCACTTCATATTTGTAAGTATACTAACTTGGTTACAACATACATCAAAGAGCAACACTGATTTACTTCATTACAATAATAGAATTATCATAATAGCATAATAGAAGCAGCAATAAATCAGACTCTCCTTTGAGTTTTCTCTGCTGTTCAATAAGATCATAGACAACCCTCCACCTCAAATTCACCCTCATATTTGATGGCTACAGCCTCCAATATTCAGGGTGGTGGATGAGGTGTTAGTCAAATGCACTGCTTTATATTGTATAATACTGAGCTCTTTTTGAGTGGCTTCAGGGGCATTCATTCAACCAAATGCAGAGTATTCCATCATGCCAGCAAACCAGTGCCTTGCAGATGGGGGGAAAGGTCTTGCGATGTCAGGAGAGTCACTCACCAATGGATACCCAGCTCAATGGACATGTGGTCCCTTTGTCACAACAAAGACTGCTTTCAGTTGAATTTCTGGTTTATGGAGACTCACCCTCCCCTCCCATAATGATGGTGAGGTACCTGTCAACTATTATGCCATTATATGTCAAGGCTATTTGAATGTTGTTGTGGAAAATATACACACGATATAGTTGGTAGCATATTGACATGGATTGGCTAACGAACAACAAATCGACTGTATATATAAATAAACACAAGAGATTCTGCAGATGTTGGTAATCCAGAGCAACACAGACAAAATGCTGGAGGAACTCAGTGGGTCTATGGAAAGGAATAAAGAGTTGATGTTTTGGGTTGAGAACCTTCATTGGGACCTTGATGAAATTTCATTGAGACCCCAACCCCCCCCCCCCCCCCCCCCCATTCTTCTGAACACAAAAATAATTGAAATTGTTCTTTTTTTAAAGCAGGAGGAATATAACTGAACAATACAATCTAAATGATTAAATAATGCAGAAGGATCTGGTTAATGATTCACAAAGGTTAATATGCAGAGGCTGCAAATAATTAGAATAGCTAACAGAATGGTATCATTTGTTGCTTGGGAGTTCAAATTCGAAGTTGGGAGATTATTCTTCAGTTAAATAGGGCATTGGTGAGGCCACAGCATATAGTACTGGTATCCTTATTGGGGAAAGAATATTAATCATTTGGAAGTTGTTTATTACACCACTTCTTGGAATGTCTACTAGGTAAATACTCAGTGGACTAGGATTGTATCTGCTGGCGTCCAGGTTAACATCAGGTGATCTTTCTAAAATAAAAGATCCTGAAGGATCTTAACATGACAGAGGATGTTTCTACAAAACGAACACTTAACTTCTTGACTAAAGCCACAAGAGATTCAACATCCTTTGTGGATTCTAAGCAGGCTGATTATTTTGCAAAAGTCACCTCTGGTTTTGTGAATGCATTTTTGCCTCAGTGTGCTGTCCCAGTTCCATGAGATGTAGTTCATTTGCTGTTAGGATCCTGATTTTTAAAAACAGATCAAAACTGACAGGAACAAGAACCAAGATTTAAAAGTTTGGCTTTCAAGTGAATCCCCATGATTAACTAGTGCTGAGGTAAGATAGCTTACGAAACATTTACATGCATCTAAAAAACTTAAGACCATAAGATATAGGAGCTGATATTAGCTATTTGGCTAATCCAACTTTCCTCTCAGCCCCAATTTCCTCCCTTCTCCCCACATCCCTTCATGCCCTGACCAATGAAGAATCTATCAACCTCTGCCTTAAATACAGAAGTCTCCATTCTAAAGGAATATCTCTCTGTTCTGAGGCTGTCCTCTGCACTCAAGAGTCTCCCACTATAGGAAACATTCTCTCCACACCCACTCTATCAATGCCTTTCAACATTCAATAGCTATAGAGGACTGCATTTGAAATACAAAATCTCAAAGGTGAAAATGGAATCATGCTGAATTCTAAAGACCGTCTTTGGAGTCCCTGATGGCAATCATTATTTGGACATCCTTCAAGTCTCATTCAATACAGTTGACCCATCGATTCTGTTCTGCACATTGCAATAACCATGCATTGTAGTGGAGCATCTCTGAATACACAACATGTTGAACCTCTATATGGATGGGCTACAGCAGCAGAAGACAGGACGTACCTAATAATGTGGCCACTGAGTGTAAATGCATGGAAAAGGTGGATTTATATTTATATTTATATGTGCCATTGGATTGCAAAGAAACCACCGTTTGTTATGACTGTTTGGGGAACACAGCAGCATATTTGTTGACTGAATCACATGGAGTTCAATCAGTACAACGTTTAAAAAGTTAGAGGAAGAAAAGACAAAAGTGATTTGGGAAAGCTTAATATGGCACCATTATTAATTCCCTAAACATCTGTTAGAGCAAGACTAATTTAGTAGAAGTGCTATAAGCCATGTATCAGAGAACTATTATTTAAGACTTCTTTTTGTTCCACATAGTTTTGCTGTAACATCTGCACAAGTTAGAGATTGTAGCTCCAAATTAATAACTGGAAACCCGGTTATATATCAAATTTTTGGCTTTTCATGACAGGACAGGAATTATATTTTTTCTATCAAGCCATTCCATTCTCAAATTGGTGGCTATAAAATTCCTCATTTGTAAATTAAGTGGCAAGTACAACATTAAAGGTCACTGTGACAATCTGCATAAATTCTGATGACTGCAACGAATATATTGAACTTTCTTTGCTTACCCTTGCCATGCAGAGTAATTATATTAAAAATAAACATGCAAATGTCATAGTCTGGTACCCAGAACTGATTTTTAAGCAACAAATTTTCTTCCATGTTTATGATTCACAGGATCTCCAACTGCACAAAGCTGGCAATCTTTAGATTTACATGTATGGTCACGAGCATTTACTGACTTATACCCAAATGAACAGAGCGGCTGCATTATTTTACTGAACCATACATTTTACTTGCTCCACTATATAACTTATACCGACAGTTCAGATGAGAAGTTAATGACAACTTGACTTTTAACTTTGCACTCTACACTGACTACGAATAGAAATACGCCAACAATTCAGCATAAATTTCCAACGATAACTAAATAATATAAATATTGTCTGAAAATGTTTGTTTTTGCTTTATCATCTTTGTTTGTGTACAGATTTTTACTGATTCTATTTTCTCTCTCTGAGTGTCCACAAGAAAATGAATCTCACTGGAGTATGTAGTGAAATGTATTAACTTTGATGATAAATTTACTTTGAACTTTGATACCATGTCACAGAAGTTCATACATGAGATAATTATATAAAATAAATCCTAGAAACAAAACAATTCAAGTGTCAGAACAATCTGTTAATTCTGACAAAATAAATCTTGTTATCAGAATGTTCATGAAATTATTTTGGTTGATTTAAAGTATTTTAAACATCAACTCTACATTGTTGCTGTCCCTTTCCACACCAGGCGCATCAGGTGACAACCTTGTTGTTTCTTTAGCATTTTGTCTGTTTTTAACGAGGGCAAGTTGCTAGCTCAACATTCAACCCAGCACAGATGGAAAGAGTGCCAAGAGCCGGCCGAATTCAAACCCATGAGCACTTGCCTCGAAGTCTGGTGTGGATGCCACTATACCACTAGCCAGCTAACTCTACACTGATCGCAAAATAAAATTCAAGTGGCAATGCAAAATGTGGTTAAGGGGCTCAAAAGGAAGGATATTTGTTTTATCTTATGTAACACATACAAAATGCAGGATGAACTTAACAGATCAGATCAAGCATCGTCCAGCCTGACCTGCTGAGTTCATTCAGCAATTTGTGTATGTGTGCTCCTCTGGATTTCCAGCATCTGCAGAATCTCTTCTGTTTATTGTTTTATCAAATTACAAAGGAGGCTGAGGGAGGCAATAGATTTATCTTATCCAGGGTAGCTTTATTCAGGATTTGCCATACTCCCTGTTGACGAACTGTATGTCAAAATGAAGTGACACAAATGTCATACAATTTCAACTGCATTGGCATTAAATTTTAACTCCACTATATAATTTGTATATATTGTCCTAAATTAGCAGCAGTAATTGAAAAGAAGCCAGATCCAATCACATTAAATTCCTTCCACCAATGTTAATTTGGTAAAGCAGTTTACTGAAGAGCTGATTGTGGACTTCAGGAAGGGTAAGATGAGGGAACACAAACCAATCCTCAGAGACCGATCAGAAGTGGAGAGAGTGAGCAATTTCAAGTTCCTGGGTGTTAATATGTCTGAAGACCTAACCAGGTCCCAGCACACTGATATAGCTATAAAGAAGGCAAGACAGCGGCTATATTTCATTAGGAGTCATTTGAGGAGATTTGGTTTGCCACCTGACACACTCAAACTTCTACAGATGTAGCATGGAGAGCATTCTGACAGGTTTGCATCACTATCTGGTATGGCGGGGGGGGGGGGGGGGTGGCACTGCACAAGATCAAAGCAAGCTGCAGAAAGTTGTAAAATCAGTCAGCTCCATGATGGGCACAAGCCTCCGTAGTATCTAAGACATCTTGAAGAACGGTGCCTCTGGAAGGCAGGAACCCCACCACCCAGGACATGCCCTCTTCTCACTGTTACTGTCGGGAAGAAGGCACAGAAGCCTGAAGGCACACACTCATCAATTTGGGAACAGCCTCGTCCCCTCTGCCATCTGATTTCTAAATGGACACTAACGCATAAACACTACCTCACTACTTTTTATTTCTGTTTTGCACTACTTATTTCATTTAACTATTACAAAATGATAAATGTTAATCTTTAAGTGGAGGTTTGAGATGAAGCAACAGCTCACTCCACTACAGTGGACATCAATCTGTTAAATAGATTATCACAAAAAAGTGAAGACATTCACCAGTTTCGTTTCAATTTAAACATCGCTAGCTCACAAAAATCAACTTGCAAACTATATAAAGGGAATATGCAAGTTCTGACCACTCCACTTCCAATAATATCACTTCCATGATGAACTTTAGACGTCCTGATACATAATAATATCTAAATGGCTTCTCCTGATTAATATCAACATCTGCAAAACACAATGCCAAATATTTTGATGTTTTATGGCATCACAACAGCACTGAAAGTGATTTTTCTATAGAAATAAATTCCCATTAACGTGGGCCCATTTTGTTGGCTACACAGAGAATAATGCAAAACGGAAGGATCAACCTTATAAATAGTCTTCAATTGAAGAGATAAGAGCATGACTGCAGAGCAAAACACTTCCGCACTTTAGAGCCATAGTCAGGCATGGGGGGGGGGGGGCTGCCCACATCCATTCAGCATATGAGAACAATTGATCCCAAATGCATTAAAAGAGTACAAGCCCTTAATGGAATCTGAAGTAAATGCAGATCGATATTTGATCTAAAATGATCGTTTCAGTTTAGTGTGACTAATAAACAACTCATAATGGATGTTTATATAACTAAAATATTACCATGATTCAGTTTTCATCTTTAGGTGCACAGGAAATAAAAACTGTAGACACCAGATTAAGTAAATTTAACATCAAGTCACAATTTGCTTCATTATTTTCCATCCTCCCCAGCCAGCACCCACTCCCAACCACCGAAAACTCTAAATTTCAACAATGTACAATCTTTCTCTGAATATCTGGGATCTTTGTTTGTAATTGGGATTCATCGCCAAGAGGCTGGCTAGGATGGAATCACAATCAGGTTTAATATCACTGGCATAAGTTGTGAAATTTGTTGTTATATGGCACCAGTACATTGATATACATAATAATAAAAACTGTAAATTATGGAAAGGGGGAGAAGCAGTTCCTGAATTGTTGAGTGTGTGTCTTCAAGCTCCTGTACCTCCTCCTTGATGGTGGCAATGAGAAGAGGGCATGTCCTGGGTGATGAGGGTCCTTAATGATGGATACTACCTTCTTGAGGCATCGCTCCTTGAAGATGACCTGGATGCTGGGGAGGCTTGTGCCCATGATGGAGCTGACTTGAGTTTACAACATTCTGCAGCTTATTTCGATCCTCCACAGTGCCCTCCCAACAATAGACGGTGACTGTGATGCAGCCAATTAGAATGCTCTCCATCTGTGGAAATTTGTGAAGGTCTTTGGTGACATACCAAATCTCCTCAAACTTCTAATGAAATATGACCACTGTCGAACCTACTTTGTAAATGCATCAATATGTTGGAACCAGGTTAGATCCTCAGAGATGTTGACACCCAAGCTTGAGTCTTTCCACTTCTGATCCTTTTATGAGGACTGATGTAAGATCCTTCTCTTAACCTTGCAATTCACAATCAATTTTTTGGTCTTACTGATGTTGAGTGCAAGGTTGTTGCTGTAACACCACTCAACTAGCTGATATATCTCGCCCCGTAAGCTTTCTCGTCAGCATCTGAAATTCTGCCAACAATAATTACGTTGCCAACAAATTTATGAATGGCATTTGAGCTGTGCCTAGCCACACAGTCATGGATGTAGAGAGAAGTAATCATAGATGCCTCAGCTGATGTAAAAATTGACAATATTCCAATACTCACTGAGAATGCAAGAAGGGAAAGGAGTGTGGAAAGAATAGACAATTGGAGAATTCCAGAGGTACTGCTATTTATCAGGCTGGCAATCCTGATGAAGGGTCTCAGCCTGAAACATTGACTGTTTATTCCCATTCCAAAGCTGACATGCTGAGTTCCTCCAGCAATCTGGATGTGCTACTCTGGATTTCCGGCATCTATGGAATCTCTTGTGGCATGTAATCAAGAAACTTTGAAGCAGCAAAGAAATGCAATGAGTGACACAATAAAAAGAAATGCAAGGTCGAGGGTTAAAATGTCATGGTCACAAAGGGCATCTTGAATGACTTTGGCCCAAGTGGCCTTGCTTCCATATACTATATGAAAATGACCAAAATGCTATAGGCAGCAAACCTTGAAAAAGAGCAAAGAATGAATCAAATGTATAATGAGATATAACTGTCACACAGCACACACTTCAAGGAAATTCAAAAATTATGCTTAAGATCTTTCAGCAAAGACAAACCATAATAAGTACTCCTACACTTCAGCATACACAAGTACTCACTGCCAGTATGCTCTGCAAAAAGTTCAAAGAGAAGAAAATTTCAAAGCAGTCAACTAAAGATGTATGTCAATCCTTCATTCCCCTATAGTGCAGATTAATTACCATGAAACCCCAACTCGACAGCTACTGTAACAAAATTGTCTAAAAGAAAATACTCAAATTGTTGGTGTGCTGCTAAATCTTAGTAAGAAAAAATATCCTGAGAAATAAATCTTCTAGGGATTCATTTATTTAGGCCATCAAAGTTGTTGTGAAATTCAAGTTTAAAGATTGTTTATTGTCTTTTTTTTCAGTAAACAAGTGTAAATGAGAATGAAATGATCATTACTCTGGATTTGAGACAGCAAAAAACGCTTTCATAATAATAAAAAAATACAAAACTGTCACTTTTTTCAAATGCTGCTTCACTGATTAAATCCTTCTTTCCAAAAAGGCAATTTTTATCAAAGTTACCATGATATTCCTCTCTATGTCTCAGTACCCAAAATATTTGCCAGAGAATTCAGGTACATAAGGACTTTGTCAATTATCTATTAAAAAAAATCTTAGTTGCACTGAGTTCATTGACTTATTTGTGTTTAAAGTAATTATTAAGAGTTAATCATTAATAACAAATATCATTTTATTATTGTGTTCCCCATGTTATTGTGATTATTTTTGTGTGATGCATCTTAAATGTTGAAAATCCCATAAAAGATAACTATATTCCTCTTTGCTCATCAGAACGATCAAATGAATTATATGGTACAGATAGGTCATGCAGCTTATGAAGTCTATGGAATATTCATTCACTATGTAGGTACCTAATTTTATTTCACCCTCAATTCTTTTTATTCCTCATATTCGTTTGCAGTTTCCCCTTAATCCCTTCCATTCTACTGTTCTCAACCACTCTCCTTCATGACCTGGGGATAGCTCAAGGCATCATAGAGGCAATGGACTGCTTCTGAACTATAGTTAGTGATGAAACATAGAAAATCATGTGCTCCACAAAGCAGCAATTCTGATTCTGACTGCAAAAGAGCACGGGTGTTGGAATGTGAAACAACACAAGATGAGCACAAGAGGAGGACCTCTCGAGGGAATTGGACAGTTGCCATTTTGGGTCAAGACCCTTAATCAGGACTCAGATGACTGGAAAATTGTTTGGATTAATATGGATCAACATAGTACCTTGGTATCTGGAACAGGGCTACAAGTCTCAATTAAAACCATGCTATGTTAGAACTGTACGCGCATGGATAACTCGTTTGAGGCATCAAGACAGTTCAGCAAAGAAGCTGTACCACACCTTAGTGTGTAGCTCTAGCTTTTATAATGATGATCTGTGTAATTGAAGTTTCTCTCGTTACTCTGTGGTGCAATTTGTGACTTCATTTTACCTAACAAAATGTAGTATTTCAAACTTGCACACTGAGATTCTAATTCAACAATTCCCATTCTACCAAGTTTATGTCTGTTTGTGTATGTTACTGGCCATTTCCACATCCAACCCAATTTTGCTGCCACCAACAGATTTATAAGCTATCACCCATATAATTTGTGAAATCATTGACAGTTTCCACCTACTAATAGGTATATTGAAAGCAGAGGTTGAAAGGATTTTGATTAGTAAGGGGGTCAAATGTTAAGGAGAGAAGGCAGGAGAATGAGATTGGAGGGGTAATAAATCAGCCATGATGGAATGGCAGAACAGACTCAATAGATCAAACGCCGTAATTCTGCTCCAATCTCTTATGGTCTCATATCTTTACTCAGTCTCAGTTTTCAGTCATGAAATTACTCATTCCCACATCCTATTCCACCTTAGCAGAGAGCACTGGAAACCATCAGGGGTCCTAAACAGCCCTTCCAGGTGAGGCGACACTTTGCCTGTGAGACTGTTGGTGTCATTTACTGTATCCGGTGCTCCCAGTATGGCCTGCTGTAAACCGGTGAGACTCAACATAGATTGGGAGGCTGCTTTGCCAAGCATCTATGCTCTGTCTGCCAGAACAAGCAGGATCTCCCAGTGGCCGCTCATTTTAATTCTACTTCCCATTCTGATATGTCCATCTATGGCCTCCTCCACTGTCATGATGAGGCCACAATTAGGTTGGAGGAACAACACCATATATTCTGTTTGGGTAGCCTCCAACCTGATGGCATGAACATCGATTTCTCAAAATTCTGGCAATGCCCCCCAAACCAACCCCCCTTCCCCAATTCCTATCCCCCTTTTCCCTCTCTCACCTCCTCTTACCAGTGAACTTCCCAGCTCTTTACTTCATCTCTCCCCTCCAGGTTTCACCCATCACCTAGTGGTTCTCTTTTCCCTCCCCGACCTTTTAAATCTATTCTCAGTGTTTTCTCTCCAGTCCTGTTGAAAGGTTTTAGCCCGAAATGTCGACTGTATTTTTTCCATAGATGCTGCCTGGCCTGCTGAGTTCCTCTAGCATTTTGTGTGTATTGTTCAGATTTCCAGCATCTGCAGATCTTCTCTTGTTTGTGGATAAATAGCATCTACTCATTTAACCTTGAAATCATCCTCTTATTTCTAGAGTTCAAAGATAATGGTCAACAAGTGTTTCCATTTGCTAACACTTCAGTATTTGCTCTATTGTCAATACCAAGTTACTGCTCAATAGTTCTCAAACACACTAGATTATCCTTTCTTAAGTAAACATATTATGTAAACTATCTGTATATCCACCAGCGCTAATGAATTAATACACGTGCTTCCTCTGCAGATGCTTTGATGTTTGGATGTAATATGTCCAGTCCATGGGTTTGTGCCTTGGTATTTTGATTATTTTTGTGCTAAATGGTTTGTTCATTTCTAACCTCATATCCTAATTTCATTCTCACAACCATCGCTATGGCAAGGACTAAAGAAAAAAATGACAACTTCTGCCATTTTCTTATTATTGTCCAAGATCTTATCTTCATCTGATCTCAACTCACTTTTCCTTGTTTTGATATTTATGCCTGAAAGATAATTTTGCTAGCTGTAACATCCTGTGATAACTGATTCCATCACTACTCTATGCAATCCCACTATTTTTAAAAGTTCTTTCCCATCTTTCACATCTGCATTTCACACAAAGTGCATATATACATTTCACTCAATATATCCCTTTAGGTTAAGTTACTCAGACTCTCTCATCAGGTTAATTTGCTTTGGTTTTTAGGATAATATACATCTTGCAAGCTCCACTGAACATCATTTAAAATGCTTTTCACTGCAGCTCCACATCAGCATTTGGCAGTTCGGCTCATTGTTTCCTTACGTCTTCTCAACTGAATTGATAGCACCGGCTTTTCTCCACTCTGTTCTTCAATATGCTTATGTCTTTCTCGATTATTAGTTGAAGTGACGTAGATTATGATTTGTTTTGCTAGATGTTCTCCTACTCTAATCTGATCTCATTTATTCTAGAGACACAAGATGACTACAAATGATGAAATCTGAAGTAAGAAACAAGCATGTTTTCCCTCCACAGATGTGGCCTCACCTGCTGAATTCCTCCAGCAGTTTACGAGGAAGCATAACTTTAAGGTGATTGGAGGAAACTAAAGGGGGGAGGGGGAGGGAAATAGGTTTTTAACAGAGAGTGGTGGATGTGTGGAATGCACTACCAGGGTTGGTGGTAGAAACAGATACATTATAAACATTTAAGAGACTGTTAGATAGGCACACGGATGAAAGATAAATGGGGGGTTATGTAAGAGGGAAGGATTAAATTGATCTTAGAGTAGGTTAAAAGGTCAGCACGATATCATGGGCCGAAGGGCCTGTACTGCGCATTAATGTTCTATTTTATATCTTGCTTGTTGCTCATTTATTCCTGGACACACTGGAGGAACTACTACATATCCTTAATCATCTTTACTCATCTCTTCCAATGTCAGGGTACTCTCCCATCCTATTACTGATCTTGATTCACTTCCCCAATTTATTTGCACATTTCCTTCTCTACGTCTCTTCCATTATTAAAGAGAATCCCAAGGCATTCTATACATCTATCAAGAGGATTAGGATAACCAGGGAATGAGTAGAATCATTCAAGGATACAGGAGAGAACATGTGCTTGGAGACGGAGGATGTGGCTGAGGTCCTAAATGAATACTTTGCATCAATATTTACCAAGGAGAGAAAGTGGAGATTAAATAAGAGGGTAATGTTGGGTTCCTTACAAAAGTCCCAGGACCTGATAGCATTATTCCCCAGGTTGCAGAGTGGTTGGTAAGATACTTGAAGGGGGATCCAGTGATGGATTTACGATGGTCTGTAGGTGCGTCAGGACCATTCTTTCTAATGATTTCACAACATACGAGTTCAGTACCACTGATCTGTAGTCATTGGATGTGGTGGGACATGTCTTCTTGGGGACTGGAACTAAGTAGGCAGCCCTGAACACCGCCAGAGATGGAGGACCTTCATTGCTGCCCTGAAAACCAGTGGTGTAATGGAGAGTAAGAAAGTTACTGTGGATATCCAGCATCTGCAAAATCTTGTGTTAAAGACTGATTTAGCATTATGACTGTTCAGAACTAAGTACACTGAAGCCTTTCAGATTTTACAGACAATCAGGCAGGATAGCTGCAGTTTAGCCAGTAAATGAGTTACACAAGCTTACTCGTGCAGGTCTCAATATCACACCTAGTGGTACATTAGACATGGCTTGGTGAAGAGTCCAGAAAGTGGGTGCAAATTAGAATCGGTGTGGAAACTGACCCGATGTTTGCAAAGGGAGTTATTCAGGAGCATATGGCAGATGATGTAGAGCTGACAGAGCAGATTAGAACAAAGATTGACTCAGCAAAACATGGAAATGCACAGCACGGCTAAGAGGTCAACAGCATCTGGATAAGTGGAAGGATTTAAGACAATACAAAGACATTGAATCATAAAATGGATATCATTCATGCACAAGAAAGCTATTGCCCTGCTGTTACTATCCTCATTCTCTTCCTGTCAGTTTTTATTATAATTCCTCAGATTCTAATATATTTCTAATATTAAATGAGAGCAAAACAATGTTGAATAATACTCCAGGCAAACACGAGGAAATCTGCTGTTCAGCTGTAGACTTACCAGTTTTCTCAGGATAATGTACAAGAAAGACAACTACATAAGAATGTGGCAGAATAGAATTTGTATAAAAGAAAACTCACTTCGCACAAATAAGTTTCAGTTCTTGAGAAATCAAAACAAAATCTGCATACTTTGCCCACATCCCACATGAAATGTTTTCCACGCATTTTCCTTTAAAATGAAACAACGATATTACTCACACTATCCACAGCCAAGATTTTGGCCCAGATGAAAACAAGAAGTGGCCTCAATTCCCGGGCTGAACTCTGAAGTAGTTTCAAAACATATGGAAAAATACCAACGGATAATGCCTGTCAATGAAAAGCACACAAGTGTCAATCGTGCTAATAACAGTATCTTAGCTTATATTTAAAACTTGGACCTGATTTCCAATGTATTAATACAAATGTTATGTTCTTCCAAGTAAGGCTGCTATATTTTCCAAAATGAATTCTAGTAAGTTTTCTACTTATTTTTATTGGCGACACAGGTGTGTAGCGGTTATCACAAGAGTTTACAGTGCCATCGATCACTGATCCAGGTTCAATTCCCACTGCTGTCTGTAAAGAGCTTAGATGTTCTCCCCTTGACTCCGGTTAGCTGTGATGCTCTGGTTTCCTTTCCATTCCAACATCAAATACGTTAGGGTTGGTGAGTTGTGGGCATGCTATGTTGGCACCAGCAGCACGGCGACACTTGCTGGCTGGCCCCAGCACATCCTCAGAATGTGTTAGTCATTGACACAAACAAAACATTTCATGGTGATTCCATGTACATGTGACAAAAAAAAACAATCTTTATAGAATGAGAAGGCTCCAAGGAGATGGGAGAAACTGGGAGGGGATAGACAGAAGAGGTAAAGGGTTGAAGAAGAAGGAATTTAATAGGAGCAGACAATGGGCCATTCCGTTTTGTTATTCTGGCTTCTACCCCCTTCCTTTCGCAGTCCTGATAAAGGGTCTCAGCCCAAAGTGATGACTGTATATTGTCCTCCAGACACAGCGTATGACCTGGTCAGTTCCTCTAGCATTTTGGCTTGATGGAAGGAGCCAGAGGGTGGCAGAGAGGCCTGTAACCAATGATGTGCTGCAGGGATCAGTGCTGGGCCCTCTGTTGTTTAGAAGGTGTACTAATGATTCAGATATTAGATGGCACGGCTGGTGTATAAAAGACAATGATGAAGGTTGTATAAGTTTACACAGGATCTAGATCAAACAAGAAAGTAGGCAGAGGGTGAAGGAAGATCCTTATTTCAGATAAATTATATGTGATGCATTTTGGGAAGGATATATGCAGTGTAAGACAGGGTCCTCGGGAGTGCTGTAAATCAGAGAGAGCTTGAGGTTTAACACACAGTTCCCTGAATGTGGTGACACAGTTAGACAGGGTGGTGAAGATGGCATAGGGCTGTGGACAGAGCACTGCATACATGAGTTGGGGATGTCTTGTTGCAGCTATACCAAGTGCTGTTGAGACCGCAAATGGAATATACTGTGTGCAGTGCTGAAGGAACTCAGTAGCTCAGGCAGCGTGTAGGGATGCTATGATCAATGACATCTGTGAACTCTTTATTCCTCGACAAAGATGCTGCCTGACCTGCTGAGTTCTATTTACTTATTCTTATTTAGAGATACATCGTGGAACAGGCCCTTCCAGCTTAATCAGTCATGCCCCCCCAGCAACTCAACTACTTTACACTAGTGCAGAATAATTTACAATGACCTGTTAACCTACTAACTGTACGTCTTTGGACTGTGGGAGGACACTGGAGCACCACAGAAGAAACCCATGCAGTCACAGGGAGAATGTATAAACTCCAGACAGACAGCGCTGGAATTGAATCGGAACTCTGATGCTCTGCAATATAACAGCGTCGCGCCAAGTGCCTCATTAATCTTGAGAAAGTGAAGAGAGGTTTCACAATGAAGTTGACAGACTTGAATTAGAAGGAGAAACTGGAGATTGAGGGATCACCTTACAAAGGTATATAAAATCATGAGGGGCTTAGACAAGATGAATGTCATACTTCTTCTCCAGAGCAGGGAAGTCTAAAACTAGAGCACAGATTTAATTCCTTCGCTTCTCACTTTACAAGGAACCTGAAGTGTAAGTATTTCCACACAGAGGGTGGTGGTTATATAGAGCGAGCTGCCAGAGGAAGTACAAACGTAATAAAGCGGGTAAAATTTCAACATTTAAAAGATATTTGTACAGTTTCATGAATAGGAAAGGTCAAAGGAATTGTTGGCCAATTAACAGACATACAGAACTAGCTTATGAAGGCACCTTGGTTGGCAGGACAAGAAGGGTGGAAGGACCTGTTACTGTGCCGTATAACTCTATGACTATGATTAAAATCATACAAAAATGACACAATACCAAGACTGAACTGGTCTTTTAGATATCTGGAATTGACAAATAGTATCTTATTTAAATTTATCCTCTTTAACTGTAAAACGGCAATGGAATATAACTTATCATAGTGTATCATGTTGTATATATCAGATAGCTTAGAATACTAGTGTTATTTGCTGTTTTTAACAGTGTAAGAGAGACAGAAATAAATGAACTTAAAAGAATCACCATATTCCCAAACTGAGGGATAAATGAGACTGTTGAATCCCCTTATAATAGAATTGGATACATACTAGACTCACGGCCCAGGGTCCCAAGTCCAAAAACCTTCCCAACAAATCGAGCGCTCGCAGACGATGGACTTGGCTAAGCAATACCTAACAAAGGCAAAGGATAGAAAGTAATTAACAAGAGAAAACTGTGTTTCGTTGGGTACAGGAAACTTGCAGCATCATCCATTTTACAGAATCAAGAAAGCAGTAGCATGGAGAGAAATGATGTCTAAACTATAGAATACATTTTGTTTGCATTTTGAACCAAAGTCCTAACAACAAGCTATCTTAATACTTCTGCTGAATACTGTCCTAGTTATAAGTACAGTCATTTGAACTAGAAGGTTTACAGAGGAACTTAGGAACAGTATGAAACCATTCAGCCCATCAGGACACATCTACATTCATTAAGATCATGATTATTCTATCTGAGCATCTTTGCTCCATATCCCATGATCTTAGCCTAATATAAATCTACCATTCTGTTTTGAGAAGTTCAATTGATACATCACTCTGATCATTTTGGAGGAGAAAATTTTCTACTACTGTGTTTTAAACCTATGATCTTTTGACAGAACCTTGAAAAGTTCTAATGAAAAGTCACTGGTTGCAAACTTTATAAACACAAGAGATTCTGCAGGAGCTGAAAATTTTCAGCAACACACACAAAGTGCTGGAGGAACTCAGCAGTTCAGACAGCAGCTATGGCCAACACCCTTCGGGAGTGACCCTTCCTCACCTTTCATGAGTAACCCTTCCTTACACCTGACTGGTCTTGACCTGAAACATTGACTTTTTATTCCTCTCCACAGATGCTGCCTAAACTCCTGAGTTCTTCCAGCATTTTGTGTGTTGATCCAATAACATTAACTGTTTCTTGCTTCTTCATTGACACTTAAACTGCTCAGTACTTCTATCATTTTCAGTTTTATTTTAGATTTCTAGCACCTGCAGAATTCACCATTTTAATTATAATCCTGAATATTTTCTTGAGTCCACAGTCATGTTATTCTTCATGAATTATGCATATTATTGGATTAGGTCACCATGATTTCTGTGTATTTCGTGACTACTTCTTGCAACAGCTCATTAGAAAGAATCTTATCATACTCCTACAGAATGAGCTGGCAGAAAAAAGAGATGCCAAAGCTCCCAATTTGGAAGTTAAGCGGGAATAAGGAACAATGAAGGAAGGGAAGCAGGATAATCCAAATGAAATTTTATGGAACTAAAATTTGTGTAACATAATTGAAGTAGAAATGGCAGCACAGAAAGAAACGCCCTTCTTGGTGAAAATCTTAGCTTTGCTGCATCAAGGAACTGTGATAGAAGGTTCCAACAGGAGGTTAGAAAGGCAGAGTTACAGATGTACTTGCATTATCTAAAAGATTATTTACACCCAGTACCTCAGAATGACAGGTACAGTTATTATTATATATTTCACTGAGAGGAAGAGAGGTTCTTGGAATAAAAGTTTGATAAACAAAATTCAGGCAGTGGCATGGAAAAAGATGAGCAACAGGGTCCCGTTATCATCCGGAGGTTGATACTGAAGAATGAAGCCTGGAAGTCAGCTGAAAGTCGTAGCCCAAAGGCCTGCCCTGCAGTTGTACGACTGTTGGTGTGTATGGGTGGGAGAGGAAAAGGGCTTGATTTGCTGTGTTCTGCTGAACATGGTGGGCATGCTATGTCGGCACCAGAAAGTGCAGCAGCATTTGCAGACTGCATTCAGCACATCCTCAGGTGTGTTGTGGTTAACAGGAGTGACGCATTCCACTGTATGTTTCAATATATGTGTGATAAATAAAGCTGACAGAAGACTAGCTGTAGATCCTCCTTCCACTCTTCTGTTTATTTTCCTCCAGTCTATTCCCCTAGTATCAGTTTCTATCATATCTGATCTGATTACAACAACGCCAACACCAGTGACTTAAGATGGCTTCTTCCTTCTTTCACCATAACTTTCCCTCCAGTTGGCAGGAGTCCTAACTGAGTCTTCTACATTTTCCACACTTCTGCACTCACCCCAAAAAATTGGGTCCACTTGATTTCAATTTCTAGCCCATCCAGCTGCAACACTCCGCCAACAGATACATTTTCCCCTCCCAAGCCATCCTTGTTCAGCATTTTGAACATACCATTCTTGGTCACCGTCTTCCCCGTCCACTAACTGCTCTTCTTCACTTGGCTCTTTCCCCATGTAACTGAGGGAAATGCCACTCCTATCCCCCTAGCCCTCCCCTTCTCACAATGCAGGGATCCAAAGAGTCCATCCAGGGGAAAAAAATTATCCACCCTCACTTCTAATATAGCAAATTTCATATTTGCTTCACAGCGAGCCACCTCTGTGCTAGAGATGCCAAACAGACACTGGGTGACTACTTTGCGAAAGACCTCAGTTCAGTTCACAAGGCTGATGCCCAGTTTCCAGTTGGCTGACATTTTAATTCTGCATCACACTACTACCATACAACGCTTCTGTGTAGATTGTACTAGGACACTCACATCTCTCTGAATCTCAGAGCTCTGCAATCCATGGATGTTTAAATAATTACATCTTGTTTCATTTCCCTGGCAAAATGCATACTCTACTTTTTTCCATATTATTCTTTATTTGTCAGATCTTCGGTCAACCATCCAAGTATCAACACTCCTTCATACTTCCCTTATGTCCTCGTCAAAACTTACAGTACCTTCCTACCTACCCTTCGGCCATCAGAAAATTTAACTTCAGTGTCTTCACCGACATTACTTATATAAATTGTAAATCGTTGAGGCTGCAGCATTTACGCTCGTGGATTAGAAAAAGAACTTATTATCTACTCTCTGTTCCCCAATAGCTAGCCATCATTTATCCAACCTATATTTGTCTCCTTTTATTTTCTATAATAACCTTTGATGTTTTAATAATCTCCGGGACCAGGGAGGACAAGGAGATATGAAGCAGTGACCCTATGATTTACAATAAGGAAATTCAAGCAAGTTACATGAATCTCATGTGTTGTGCATTCAAATTCAATGATGGTATTTCACTAGAAGCGATCAATTAACCAAATACTCCAAACTATGGTTTTCATGCATAAAACATTAAATGATGCATTTCTCAGCAAACTCGTTGTAGAATTATTCTAAAATAAATTCAAAAATCGTGAGTTTTAAGGGCATGTACTACAACTATATTTGATCCAGTATATTAGTTAAGGGGAATGATTCATTATTTCTGATCACATATCCAAGCATTCTTGAAATGGTAAACACTGATCATTTTTACGGCTATTTTACACAGTCTACTCACAGGATGTTATTGAACTAAAGTTTTAATTCTAAAATTCAAATATATAAAGTATAACAAACCATTGTATATTTGTTTATATATGCATTTGTCTTGTGCTAAATTAGAAATTTTTGAGCCATCCACATGTATCAGTTAAAAAATAAAATTAATCCACAGTCTTTCAGAGTTGATCTTATAACTTTCTGTTCCATCACAGACACTTCGCTATCATGCTCACCTGAAGAACAATTGGCAACTGCTCGGGGGGATTCCTGTTCTCGACGCCCATTGTCAGCCACACTTGGAATGCTGTGAGCTGCTCAGCAAAAAATGGACTGTGCTGCAAAAGATATTTATGACAACAGGCATCATTGCAAAGATTTATCCTCTACTTAATTCTACAAGTACTTTCTATGCCCTTATCAACCAAAAATTACAAGAACCTTATAAGCATTGATGAGCAGAGGGATTTTGGGGACCAAGTTCATAGCTCTCTGAAAGTGGCTGCACAGGTTGACAGGGTGGTTTAAGAAGACATACTGCATGCTTGCCTTTATTAGTCAAGGATTGAATTCAAAAGACAGGAAGGGATATTGCAGCTTTATAAAACTCCAGTAGGCTGTATCTGAAGTATTACATACAGTTCTTGTTGCCCCCGTTGTAGTCAGATGTCAAGGCTTTGGAGAGAATGACCAGGATGCTGCATGGATCAGAGGGGGTGTGCTATCGGGAAAGGCTGGACAAACTTGGGTTGTTTTCACAGGAACGACAAAAGCTGAGGGGAGATCTGAGAACGGTTTATATGGTTATGAGAGGCATAGATAGAGTAGACAGGCAGCATCTTTTTCCCAGGGTTGACATGTCTAATACCAGAGGGCATGCATTTAAGGTGCGAGGGGTAATTTCAAAAGAGATGTGAGGGGCAATTAGTTTTTTTTGTTTTAGAGTGGTGGGTGCCTGGAATGTGCTGCCGGGATGGTGTTAGAGGCAGAAACATTAGAAATATATGGATAGACAAATCCATGTAAGAAAAATAGAAGGATATGGACAATGTGCAGGCAGAAGAAATTAGTTTAGATGGCCATTTGTTTACTACCGTAGATTCCGGATTATAAGCCGCTACTTTTTTCCCACATTTTGAACAGCTTTGAACTCTGCGGCCTATAATCCAGAGCGGCTAATACATGTTTTTTTTTCATGCCGCCTCGTAAACATTTTGCCTCGTAACAGTAGACCAATAAAATTGATGAGTAGTTCACAGAGGTCCAATGAAATTGTACGATAAATCAAGCGCACTTTCACAATTAAATTATTGTAAATCAGTCATTTGTACTCACCCTCATCAACATGGAAAATACTCGAAGAAAAGCAAGACCCGAGCGCGTCAGAGCCGATTAGACCCGATCGCATTGCGCAAGCGCGTCAGAGCCGATTAGACCCGATCAGACCCGATCGCATTGCGCAAGCGCGTCAGAGCCGATTAGACCCGATCGCATTGCGCAAGCGCGTCAGAGCCGATTAGACCCGATTAGACCCGATCGCATTGCGCAAGCGCGTCAGAGCCGATTAGACCCGATCGCATTGCGCAAGCGCGTCAGAGCCGATTAGACCCGATCGCATTGCGCAAGCGCGTCAGAGCCGATTAGACCCGATTAGACCCGATCGCATTGCGCAAGCGCGTCAGAGCCGATTAGACCCGAGCGAAAACGCTGCTTTTAAGTTAAAGTCAATCAATAACTTTTCCTGGTAAGCTGCAGTATATATATTTTTACCAGTCGCTAGGAGATATTGGAATGTTGTTCGTGCTGTTCAGTAAAAAAGTATATGCAACGTAATTTGTGTTACCGATACGTATGTATATTTAAAAGTAGCGGTGCGGCCTAAAATCTGGTGCGGCCTTTACAATTAAAAAAATTGATTTTATTTCTAAAATTAGAGCCTGCGGCTTTTAATCAGGTGCGCTCTGTAGTCCGGAATCTACGGTAATTTAATTGATCTGGCAGAACATTATGGGCTGAAGGGCTGTCCCTCTGCTGTACTGTTCTACATTCCATGCTCTTGCCTTTGAAAATGGGTAGGCTACGATGAATTAATTGGTAGTGAACTGAAAGCTCTAGGAGGCTTAAAGGAGACGGTAAAAGGGTGACTTCAATTAGTAAAACTTGTTCTTTCTGCAAATATGGTAAAATCCGATTACTTTAAGACCATAAGACATAGGAGCAGAATTCAGCCATTTGGCCTATTAAGTCTGTTTTGCAATTCCATCATGGCTAATCTATTACTTCTCTCAAAGCCATTCTCACGCCTTCTTCCCGTAAACTTATTAATCAAGAAACTATAAACCTCCACCTTAAATATACTCAATGATTTGTGACAATGAATTCCACAGATTTACTATCCTATGGCTGAATAAATTCCTCCTCATTTCTGCTCTAAAGGGACGGCCTTGTATTCTGAGGCTGTACCCTCAGATCCTGGACTCCACCACTACAGGAAACATCCTTTCCATATCCACTCTATTGAGGCCATAAGACAATAAAATATAGCAGAACCAGGCTACTTGGCCCATCCAGTCTGCTCTGGCATTTCATCATGGCTGATCTATTTCCCTCTCAGCCCCCGGTCTCCTGCTTTTTCCCGGTATCCCTTCATGCCCTGTCTAGCAGGATAGACAACGGAGAATGAGTTGGTGTTGTGTACTTGGATTTTCAGAAAGCCTTTGATAAGGTGCCACACATGAGGCTGCCTAACATGCTACGCGCCCATGGTATTACAGGGAAAATTCCAGCATGAATAAAGCAGTGCCTGATAGGCAGGAGGCAAAAAGTGGGAATAAAGGGAGCTTTTACTGACTAGCTGCCAGTGACTAGTGGTGTTCCACAGGGGTCTGTGTTGGGACCAATTCATTTTACATTATATGTCAATGATTTGAATGATGGAATTGATGGCTTTATTGCAAAGTTTGCAGACGATATGAAGATAGGTGGAAGGACAGGTAGTTTTGAGGAAGCAGAGACAGTACAGAAGGACTTGGGCAGATTAGGAGAATGGGCAAAGAAATGGCAGATGAAAGACAGTTTTGGGTGTATGGTCATGCACTTTGGTAGAAGAAATGAAAGGGTTGACAATTTTCTAAATGGAGATAAGATACAAAAAACTGAGGCACAAAGTGACTTGGGAGTCTTCATGCAGGATTGAATGGCTTGTCATATGAAGAGTGTTTAATGACTCTGGGCCTGTATTCACTAGAATTTAGAATGAGGGGTGCCCTCATCGAAACCTATCGAATGGTGAAAGGCCTTAATAGAGTGCCTGTGGAGAGGATGTTTCCTATGATGGAAGAGTCTATGACCAGAGGACACAGTCTCAGAATAGAGAGGCGTCCTTTTAGAATGGAGACGAGGAGGAATCTCTTTAGCCAGAGGGTGGTGAATCTGTGGAATTATTTGCCACAGGCAGCCGTGGAGGCCAAGTCTTTATGTATATTTAAGCAAGAGGTTGATAGATTCTTGATTGGTAGGGCATGAAGTGGTATGGGAAGAAGGGAGGAGATGGGGCTGAGAGGAAAACTGGATTAGCGATGATGAAATGTCGGAGCAGATGTGATGGACCAAATGGCCTTATTCTGCTCCTATATCTTATTGTCTTATGGACTAATCAAGAATCTATCAGTCTCTGCCTTACATATACCCAATAACCTGGCCTCCACAGCCGCCTGTGGCAATGAATTCCACAGATTCACCACTCTCTGGCTAAAGAAATTCCTCCTTATCTACATTATTAATGTGTGTCCCTCTATTCTGAGGCCATGTCCTCGGGTTTTAGACTCACGCACCATAAGAAACATGCTCTCCAAATCTACTATGTCGAGGCCTTTCAACATTTGATAGATTTCAATGATTTCCCCTCCTCATTCTTCTGAATTCCAGTGAGTACAGGCCCACAAGCATCAAAAGCTCCTCATAAGACAAGCCTTCCTGGATTCATTTTCTTGAACCTTCTTTGAACCCTCTCCAACGTAAGCACATGCTTCCTTATAGATAAGGGTCGCATAACTGTTCACAATACTCCAAACAAGGCCTCAACAGTGCCTTATAAAGCTTTAACATTACATCCTTGATTTTATATCCTAAACCTCTCATACAGCCTCTCAAGTGCTAACACTGCATTTGCGTTCCTCGCCATCGATTCAACCTGCAAATTAACCTTTCGGGTATCCTGCATGAGGACCCTCAAGTCCCTTTGTACCTCTGACTTTTGAATTTTCTCTTCATTTGGAAAATAGTCTAGGTTTTTACTTCTTTTACCAAAGAGCATGACCATACACTTCCATTCACTGCATTTCATCTGCCTTTCAATATTTGATATAGATTTCAATGAGATTCCTCTTCATTCTTCTAAACTCCATGAGTACTGGCCTAGAGCATCAAATACTCCTCATAGAGTAACCCTGTCACTCACAGTATCATTCTAGTGAACCTCCTCTGGACTCTCTCCAATGCCGGCACAATCCATTCTTATAAAGGGCCCCAAAGTTGGATGGGAAGAGAGCTAGTTATAGTGTTCCTAACTAATAAAGTGAATGTTTTCTTTCAATTGCTCATCAAAAAGAGAAGTGGGAGCAAGTGAAGAGCATGCACAACAGGAAACAAAATAACATAGAATGAATCTCAGGCAAAATTTAATCAAACTTTCAGCTTATGTATTTGTACATATTGAAAGGTTATGATTTTTAAAGGCAGTATTTTTAAGATGAAATTTTAATCGATCCTAGTAGTAATAGTGAGGGATCACCATGTTAAATCTCATGCTCTCTTCAACCTGAGCTAGTACTTTTTAAAAGACATGCAAATATTATCTTGGGGATGGTTATTAATCCAGTGAGTGCTAGCAACTACATTTGTAATGTCAATAACACAGAAAAGCCACAGCAGGACACCCTGAGGTATAAGAAAATTAATGAGACATCAAAAGAAATGTGCAGAGGTGTTACCAAGACCTTGGTCAAAGAAGTGCATTTCCAAAATGATATGATGGAAAAACATTGAAAAATCAAAGGCACTAGGGAACTGGGAACCAAACAACATCAGTAACGTAGGATTCTTGAGCCAGTAGGAATGCAGCAGCTTCATAGACTGTAGTCAAAAAGTTTTGGAAGAATCAAAGATGCTTAATGGCATTGAGGGCAACATCAAAATGAAAGAGTTTAGCAGTATATAGGTCAAAGCAGAAGTGTTGTTAAATAAATCAGAATGGGGGTGAATGACAACAGAATAACTGGTGTCAAAGACAGCAAGGAAAGAGGATAATGATGAGAACACAAACTTTGTGGTATGGTTGAAATCCCAAGCTAAACAATTTCCATATTGCCGACAGGATGTGTGCATGTCTTTCGAAACAGCACCATCAAAAAAAATTCTCTATGGCCGCTACTCAGAGATAATGTTTCAGGTTGATGACATTTCATTACAAGTTAGAAGTCCACCTCTTTTTTTGCCAAGCAAGGGGAAGGTGAACAAGAGGCAAGTCGGTCAGGGTGGAGTAAATCAATTCAAAATACTTCATATCAAAAGAATTGACATTGGGGGAAAAATCTAACTTGCAGTAACTGCAGCAAGGCTTCCAATTTGTTTATTGCCACAAAAATGTGTTTGAAAAAATAGCTAGATTCAAGTGGCTGTAAGACCATAGGACTTAGGAGCAGAAATGGGTCATTCAGCCCACCAAGTCCACACCACTGAAACCTACTGCAGAAACACTGAGAAGCTTCTGGAAAATGTAGAAATTGCTACACTACTTTCACTAGAGCATTTACTGAGCAACTATACATATATAGATGATTATATAAAAATTCCAAGCAAGCATTGGGGTTAAACAAGAAAATGAGAAAAAATACCAGAATAATATCAATTCTACACACTAATCTAACAGCGCTAACATAATTTAGCATTTCATTAAACTCACGAGGGGAGTGTGCTCCCACCTAATAACCAATGACAAGCATTTATGACACAGTTCAAGTAATCACTTTAATTATTCCAGATTATATTAAACAGAACAATTAGAGGATATTGCAAGTAAGATTTTTCATTTTAAGAATAGGTGATTACAATGTTTTTTAATCAAGACATCCAACTCACCCTGAAAGCTGTTCCCTCTTCTATAATGGTGGGTAGTTGGGAAAGGCAAATATCCACCGCGAGATCCCAAGCTTGCCTGCAAAGCAGTTCAGAAATTCAAACACTGAAGATTTTAAGCAATATATGTATTTTTTGTTCTAGCTTCTTTCTTAGTGTTCCTTCTGCCCTCTTTGAGATCAAATAGCTGACAAAATTTAGCCTCTGTTCCCTTAAGATCCAGTAAGAGGTAGCATGCTCAGACACAGCAGCTTCACAGAGCCAACCAAAGGTGCTACTGTATTTTTTAAAACTTATTTTTCACAATCACAAGACCCTGCTGGACATTAAAAACTAAAGGAACTGCAGGTTAACCCCCATCAGCGGGTTGCTCAACGGCAGAAGATCTGAAGGAGCTGGACTTGGCATGGGTCGTGCTGCTGCCTACGTCAGGGAGGCATTGGTGCACGAAGGCTGTCTGCAGTCGAACAGCAAGTGATCATCTTGGTCACTTTTTTTGTGATCACGAGACCCTGCTGGACATTGGTAGTATGGAATGCTGCAAGTCCGCTTCACTGTTTGATTGGCGAACAGTGGGGCAGCTGCATGGCCTCAGTCGCAGTGAGGACGAAGCTTCAAACCACGGCATCGCCGGTTTGCAGCTGTTCAGGAGAGAGGCATCAGAATCAGTGTGCTCCACCAGCGCTGGAGGCAGTGTTGCCCTCCCGTGTTCACTCAACAGAAGATATTATGTTTGACTGCAGGCTGCTGCATTCATGGACATAGGGACTTGGAATTTTTTGTGTGTGACTATATTCTACTGCTATCTTATATAAACTGTGTGCGTCTTGAGCTGCGAATGACCACTGGTACTATGTTTTGCAGCCTGACTCTAGAGTAACGCTGTTTTGATTGGCTGTATTCATGTACGGTTGAACAATTAAACTTGAACTTGAACTCTACACCATTCTCACTAAATTGTTGGGCAATTATTTGTGCCATTCTCTTAACAGTGTAAATAATTCCAAATCCTTCCTCTTCTTTTCTCAAATCACTGTCTGTAACCCTACTTCAAAATTGTTCTATATTTATCGCTGTCTTCTCTCATACCCAAGTCCTTCAGCACATTGTTAACGCTAAAATCTGTGCCTGGGTTGACAGCGTTTACACAAGAGGAAGGAATGGAACTTGCAGCAACCACTACTGCCCATTGCATCTGCTCCAACACTCTATTTGTGGCCACTTTCCTAACCATATACC
This sequence comes from Hemitrygon akajei, assembly GCF_048418815.1. Taxonomy (NCBI): domain Eukaryota; kingdom Metazoa; phylum Chordata; class Chondrichthyes; order Myliobatiformes; family Dasyatidae; genus Hemitrygon; species Hemitrygon akajei. The sequence goes on along the minus strand of NC_133145.1, from coordinate 55,951,380 downwards.
ACATTCTTACATGTCTTAAGAGTCCAAAGATATCTATGTTTTTTAAAGCCAAATATCTGCACTACTTATGGAGGCATGAACAACGTTAAATGTCTTCAAATAACATTGGAATGACTCCATTGACTGTGCCACAAATTCACGAGTAGCCAGACTGAATCACAGATTTAGGCAGGGCTGTGTCATTGCAACAAATCTCTTCTCATAGTTGTAATCTCCACTTTTAAAAGCTCCCCGCAGGACTGCAGTTAATTTACAAGATGAATGGAAAACTATTCAACTTTGTTATCTCCAGTTCAGAACCAAATTATGCCCATTGAAGTCTTCAATTTACAATAAATGGATGAAGCTTGCAGCATATGAAAACTCTGAAACTCATTTGATTGGTATCACTGACTACTTCACTTAAGGATGACCCTTTCAATAAACACAGTGTGTCTGTTAATCTCTGCCTCACACACCTGTTGCTGCTATCTTCAACCATACCTTTGTTACCTCTATTTGACTAATCCAAAGCACCCTTCACTTATTTCTATGTACATGTAGGGCCAAGCACAAATGTTATAATCCACATGTTGTCCATCACTTTTTTGCTCAGTAACACACATTGAAACTCAGTTCAGCAAGGTATTGATCTTAAACTTGTCTTCCTTGATGTCTTACCCAATCCAATCTCTGTAAGTTTATCTGGGTACCACAACATCTTCAGATTTCCATTTCAGGCCTGCAGATCAACCTGGTTTTAGTTTCCAAATTCTATGCAAGAAACTCTCTCTTTTAGGGATTTTAAAAATTACCTTTCTGGCCAAGCTACTGGTCATCAGACTTAATATTCCTTCTGCAGCTCCATGCCAATGATTTTTGTAATATAGAACATAGAACACTACAGCACATGTTCTGCAGCCCATGATGCTGTGCTGACCTTATAGCCTACTCTAAAATGAAACTAACCCTTCCCTTTCATATATCCCTCTGATTTTCTATCATTCATGGGCTTTTCCAATTCTTAATTGTCCCTAATGTACCTGCCTCCACAACACGGGTTCTTAGCTTGAACTTTAAACTAATTTGGCAGGGGGACGGGAACTGGAGTGATAGGGCTGAGGAAGGGGAAAACAGAAATAAATCAAAGATAGCGTGCAACAGAGATGACAGAAAGAACAGGCACGAGATGAGGCTTAATCAAAGTCAGTGGCATGTATTACAGGGCAACTGTGGTGCAGTTAAAACAGAATCCAACAAATACTGGACGGGAGTGTTGTATTTGAATGCACGCAGCATAGGGAATAAAATGGACGATCTTGAAATTCAGCTACAGATTGGCAAATATGACATTGTTGCCATCTCTAAAACTTGGCTAAAGGATGGCTGCCTTTGGGAGCCTAACGTCCAAGGATATATGGTGTATCAGAAAGATAGAGGGGGTTGGTGTGGCTCTCTGTGTAAGAAATAATATTAAGTCATTGGAAAGAGATGACATAGGATTGGAAGGTGTAGAGTCTCTATGGGTTAAGAAATGGCAAGGGTAAAAGGACCCTAATGGCAGTTGTATACAGACCTCCAAACAGCAGCTGGGTTGTGGATTACAAATTACAACAGGAGATAGAAAAGGCGTGTCAGAAAGGCAATGTCATGATAATCGTTGGGGATTTTAACATGAAAGTGGATTGGGAAAACCAGGTCAATACTGGACCTCGAGAGAAAGAGATTTTGTAGAATGTATAAGGGATGGCTTTTTTAGAACAGTTTGTTGTTGAGCCCACTAGGGGATAGGCTGTGCTGGATGGAGTGTTACGCAATGATCCGGAGGTGATAAGAGAGCTTAAGGTTAAGGAACCCTTGGGGAACAGTGATCACAATATGATCGAGTTCACTTTCAAATTTGAGAGGGGAAAAATAAAATTCAATGTGTTGGTATTTCAGTGGAATAAAGGAAATTACAATGGCAGGAGAGGGGAACTGGCTGAAGTTGACTGGAAAGGGACATTTGCAGGAAAGACAGCAGAGTAGCAATGGCTGGAGTTTCTGCTTAAAATGAGTTAACTGTAAGACAGATACATTCCAAAGAAGAAATTTTCAAAGGGAAGAAGGACACTACAATGGCTGACAAGTGAAGTCAGAGCCAAAGTAAAAGCAAAAGAGAGGGCATACAAGGAAGCCAGAGCTAGTGGGAAGATAGAGGACTGGGGAGCTTTTAAAAACTTGCAGAAGGAAAGAAGGTCATTTAGAAGGAAAAGATGAATTATGAGAGGAAGCTGGTGACTAATATCAAAAAAGATACTAAAAGCTTATTTAAGTATATAAAAGGCAAAAGACAGTCGAGTGTAGATATAGGACCAATGCAAAATGACGCTGGAGATATTATAATGAGAGAAGCAGAGATGGCAGAGGAACTGAATGCATGTTGAGTCAGTGCTGAAGAAGGCAAATGCAATGTTGGCATTCATTTCTAGAGGTACAGAATATAAGAGCAGGGATGTGATGTTGAGGCCCTCTAAGGCACTCGTGAGACCAAGCTTGGAGTGTTGTGAGCAGTTTTGGGCTCCTTATTTTAGAAAGGATATACCGACATTGGAGAGGTTTCAGAGAAGGTGCACGAGAATGATTCCAGGAATGAAAGAGTTAACGTATGAGGAACGTCTGGTATGTCTTGGGCTGTATTCCCTGGAGTTCAGGAAAATGAGGGGGGATCTCATAGAAACATTTCAACTGTCAAAAGGCCTGAACAGATTAGATATGGCAAAGTTATTTCCCATGGTAGGGGATTCTAGGATAAGAGGGCACGACTTCAGGATTGAAGGACGTCCTTTTAGAACTGAGATGCAGCAAAATTACTTTAGTCAGAGCATGGTAAATCTGTGGAATTTGTTGTCACATGCGGCTGTGGAGGCCAAGTCACTGAGTGTATTTAGGGCAGAGATAGATAGGTTCTTGATTAACCAGGGCATCAAAGGGTATGGGGTGAAAGCAGGGGAGTGGGGATGACTGTAAGAATTGGATCAGCCCATGATTGAATGGCGGAGCAGACTCGATGGGCTGAATAGCCTACTTCTACACCTATATCTTATGGTCTTATAAGTTCAGCTGATGGTACCTCGGCTGATGGTAGGGGTCCATGGCATAAAATGGTTGGGATCCCCTGTTCTACCACCACCCCGTAAGGGCATTTCATGCACCCATCAATCAAAAAACAACTTACCTCTTACATAATCCCAAGACTTTCCTCCACTCACCTTAAAATTATGCCTGCTCTTATTCACCTGGGGAAAATGTCCCTGGCTATCCACTTGATCTATGCCTCTTATCACACTGTACATCTTTAATAAGTCACCCATCTTTCCCTTTCTCCTTTCCAAAGAGAAAAGCCCTAGCTTGTTCAGCCGATGCTGATAAACCATGCTCTCTAATGCAGACAGAATCCCGCACCCTCTCAAGCTTCCTCATCCTTTCTATAATGAGGAAACCAGAATTGAACACAATATGTGTTCTAACCAGTGTTTTATGTTCAAGATTATTAATTTTTTAATGTTCATGGTGTAAGCATGCTGCGTTTGAAAGGAAATGTATCAATGGGTCATCAAATTACCCAAAGCATTTTAAATTAGTTCCACATAGCTAGACAAACTCATCTTCTCACTATTTACATCATCTGTAGAACTATAAATCCTCATAACATCAAAGCTCTTAGGGGTCACACATTTCTTAAGGAGGATCACTTTTTGCTCATTGCCTGCATCAAAATATAGACAATTCAAACACTTTAAGCTTAATCACGAATGACATGACTGCCAACAGAGTAAGCCATGTGACATTGAACAAGAGGCAGAAAAAACTGCCGATTTGAGTCACAAATCCATCTGATCTTTTCCATTAAATTCAAATAAACAAAATACCATAACTTGAATCCTTTGGCATTTATAGTCCACTTTAAATTGCAAGGACATTCTAATATTAATTCTTGATGACTGAAAACTGGATTTTGAGAGGATTAGGAAACCGTGGATTAGAATCAAATTTTATTTCAGTGCAATTGTCAGATGTGCACAGATGTACACATGACATTTCTTTTCCAAATACTGACTTGCAGGACAATACACCTGATTTTACTTCATAGGATCTGTTCCAAAAATCCTACACTTGGATTTGCTAAGCATATTCTACGCATTTAATTAGTCAAAAATTTATCTGTAAAAAACCTAACTGAACCTCTGAGTGCTGCCACCAGAAAGCAGCATCCATCCTTAGGAACCCCCTCCACCCAGGCTATGTTCTTGTCTCATTGCTGTCATCAGGAAGGAATTATAGGAGCCTCACATCATCAGGTACAGGATTTGTTATTACTCTGCAACCATTAGGCTCCTGCACCAGCAAGGATAACTTCACTCACCTCAGAAGTGAACTGATTCCACAACCTATGGATTCGCTTTCAAGGACATTACAACTCATGCCTTATAGCTATCTATCTATCTATCTATTTATTTATTATTACTTCTTTCATTTGCATTTGAACAGTTTGTCTTTTGCATATTGGTTGTTTGTCATTGTGTCTTCTATTGTACACAAAGCTTCTATTGTATCGCTTTGTGAAAGCCTACAACAAAAAAGAATCTCAGAGTATTATACTTTGATAATAAATATACTCTAAACTTTAACTTTGAACTGAAAATACACATTAGTATTACCAATACTGTGATACCACATGCAAACGATACAAAGACAAGTGGAGGAGCAGGTAGTGTTGAAGAAGGGAGGGAGGCTGCAAAAGGATATACCGGTAGATGAATTAGGAGAAAGTGAGAGATGGAATACTGTGTCGGGCAGTGTATGGTCCTGCACTTTGGTAAAAGGAATGAAGTGTAGACTATTTTCTACACGTGGAGAAAATTCAAATATCCAGGTGCAAAGAGACTTGGAATCTTTGTGCAGGATTCCCTAAAGATTAACTTGTAGGTTGAACGATGGTGAGGAAAGCAAATACAATGTTAGCTTTCATTTCAAGAGCAGTAAAATATAAAGGCAAGAATGTAACGCTGAGACTTCATAAGGCACTGTGAAGCCTCACTTGGGAGTATTGTGAGCAGTTTTAGGCACCTTATTTAAGAAAGGATGTGCTGACGTTGGAGATGGTTCAGAGGTTTACAAGAATGATTCCGGGAATTAAAAGGTTACCATATGAAGAGCTTTTGATGGCTCTCACTGAAACCTATCGAATGTTTCCGAAAGCAGGGTTTGTCTGGGAACAGACTCAGTACAGAGGGCTGCTCATTCAGAACAGAGACGATGAAAAATTCCTTTTGCCTGAGGCTAATGAATCAAGCTGCAGTGGAGGTCAGGCCATTGGATGTATTTAAGGCAGAGGTCGACAGATTTTGGACTAGTCAAGGCACAAAAGGTTATGGGGAGAGGCAGGAGAATAGGCAGAGTGGACTAGATGTATCAAATGGCCCATTCTGCTTCTGTATCGTATGGTCTTAATAACGAAGACAAAGAGGACCAGATCTGACCAGAACCAATGAAGCTTGTGTCACATCAGTGCTAGCTTTTGGATACATCAACACAAGATTTATGATGCTCACTACTGCCAGAGCTCTGCATTTGGCTCACTTCACAAACATATCACCCTCGCAAAGTCCTATCCATACTGGGTAAAATGTATTCCGCTGTCTCCTTTCATTTAAATCAATTTAAATTCACAACCTAATGAGGAAAACAGGTGGAAATTTTCAGTAGAGAAGGCAGCATCTGTGGAAAGAGGGGGAAAAAGTCTCTGATAACATTTCATCTAGAACTGGGTAAATTTAGAAATGAAGCAAATGTTAAGCCGCAGAGGAAGCTGGGGTTGGAGAGAACAAAACAGAAAGTCTGCAATAGGCTGGACACCGGAAAAGACTGAAGGATAAGTGTCCTTTTGGAGCCAAGTGAAAATGTTGGTGTAGGTACTGTATGTCTGGAGGTGATGTGAGTTAGAAGAGGCAGTTTAAGTGAAATGTACCAGGAGAAAGAGAAAATAGCTGAAAATTGGAATGCTGAAATATAACAGTAGAAAAGCTGACCATCTGAAATGGTGGAATTTAAAGCTGAGTCCTAAAGGTCAGAATGTGGCAAGTTTAAAGATGAAATGCTCTTCAACAACTTGTCTTCATTGGAAGATTTACGAAAACAAAGGAAAAACATCCAGAAGTACGAGTGGGGTGGAAAATTCTAGTGACAGCTGACTAGAAATTCCGGGTTATACTTGCAGAATGAACTGAGAACTTCAGCAAAGTTGTAATCTCCTCACTATCGACCCTACAACTAGAGGAAAGTTTCATTTGCAATTTGGATGAGGCATGCTCAAGAACACCAACGTCCAGGAACAGAAAAGTCTACATAAAGTGGTGGGTACAGCCCAGTCCGTCGCAGGTGAAGCCTTCGCCCACCATCAAGCACATCCACCAGGAGCGCTACCACAAGAAAGCAGTGTCTATCAACGAGGATCCTCACCATACTCTCTTCTCGCCACTGCCATCAGGAAAGTGGTCGCAGCCTTAGGTTCCACAGCACCGGGTTCAGGAAAAATTATTACCCTACAACTATTAGGCTCCTAAATCAGAGTGGATAACTTCACTCACCCCAAAACTGAACTGATCCACTTCATGTGGACTCACTTTCAAGGACTCTGAAACTCAAGTTCTTTGTGTTGTTTATTTATTTACTTTTATTTGCACCGTTTCTCTTCTTTTGCACATTGGTTGCTTGTCAGTCTGTGTAGAATTTCATTGATTCTATTGTATTTCTTTGTTCTACTCTGAATGCCCGCAAGAAAATGAATCTCAAGGTAGAGCTGTATATGGTGACATATACGCACTTTGATAATAAATTTACTTCTAACTTTAAACTTTTGACACAATCAGATTCTCATTCCAGAAACTTAAAGATATAATTCCATGTTGTATTGTGGGTGTGTTGGGCTACTGGAGATGCATCCTTTGAAGGATGCATTTAAATTCTCAAGTGGACTGAAGGCATCCACAACAATATTCTGAAGAACGGGCCATGTTACTCCAGGTATTTTCCTGGTCAATATTTATTTCTTACCAACACCTACAGATTATCTGATCATTATCACCTTGCTGTTTGTGAGAGCTTGCTGTTTTTAGCATGGTTAGTAATGCATTCATGGGGTGGACAGGCATCTTTCACCACTCGAGTTCTGCCCCAACTAAGGGAGAATTAAAATTCAAAAGTTTGAAACAAAGAACTCTCTCACAGACATGAGCATTCACTTAGATGCTGAGATTTATAACAATACCCATAAAAACTGAAGGCAATTCAAAACAATGACACCTACAGAAAATCACGTCCAATTTTTGTTGAATCACCTCCAATATTTTAAAGACACGGGGTTATGTACAGGGTTACGTTTGATTTCTTGCAGGCTTAACACATTTAGATACTCAGAAGTTCTCAAATCAATCACTATCACTTTGGACAAGAGCCTTCCTTGATATTTGCTTTTCAGAGGAGTTGCATTAACTCACCACATAGCATGCATGTACGTTGGAGGTAGACGAGGACTACTGACAGGGGTACAGTTGTATGACCTCATGATCCTTTCGGCTAAAAGAAAATTGCGGAATAAACTGGCAACCAGCAGGTCCTGCCGAAATAATTTTTGGAAGAGGTCTATGGAAACAAAAAGTTAGCAATTGTTTTTTTTGTTGTTTGCTTAAAATTCACTTAAATGTTTGAAAGAGATCATTGAACTATCTTAATAACAGTGTAAAAAGACTTAAAAATAAGTGTAAGCAAATCGACAGGCAAACTAGAATTTGTTCTGCAATTTGACATCACTGCTCTTCTGGATATATCTGAAAATTCTAATCAGATTTTTTTTAATTGCAGAAGAATCCAGCAGCTGATTAACTTATTACATATTAATTATGCAGCATGAATAAAAGAAATTTCATTTCACTTGGAGAAATTTCAAGCTGATGACAATATGAGTGATGATGTTATTCTGAAGCAGTAAACAAACAGTATTCGGGCAGTGGGCGAATCTCTTGTGCTTCTTGATTTCGTCACTTGAGATTCAGTGTCACGCAGCCCTGCCACTTTGATGTGGCCCACGCCTTCATTAACCAGGTCCAACACTTGCCTTTCTTGGATCTTGCCTCTCCTGACACAGGTCATTGGGTTTGTGGGGGTGTGGCCAGGGTTAATCGGAGTGTGCCTCAGGTTAGTGGACATAATGTCCCTTGGACATTAGGATTAGGTTTGAGGGTAGGGCTGGTGGATGTATATGTTGGGCTGGGAGAGATCAGGTTGTGGAGTTTTGTGTGGTGAGCATGTAGGGCTCTGGCAGAAAGGGTAGTCTAGTGGCTACGGGTTTGTGGGGGTGTGGGCAGGGTTAATCGGAGTGCGCCTCAGGTTAGTGGGGTTTGTTTGTGAAGTTGAACTAGAAGGTCATACATGATTGAGTGTCCATCACAGGCATAGCCCTTCCCACAATTGAGCACATCTACAAGCAGCAACCATCATCAAGGACCCCCACCATCCAAGTCATGCTCTCTTCTCGCTGCTGCCATCGGGAAGGAGGTACAGAAGCCTCAGGTCCAACATCGCCAGATTCAGGAACAGTTATTATCCTGCAACCAGTGATTTGAACCAGTGTGGATTACTTCACTCACCTCAACTATGAACTGATTAAACAACCTATGAACTCACTTTCAAGGAGTCTACAACTCATGTTCTCAGTATTATTCAGTTTTTTTATTGCACTGTTTGTCTTCTTTTGCACATTGGTTGTTTGCCTGTCTTTGTGTGTAGCTTTTCACTGATCCTACTGTATTTCTTCGCTCTACTGTGAATGACTGCAAGAAATTGAATCTCAAGGTAGTGTATGGTGGTAATAATAATAATAATAATAAGCACTTTATTGATCCTGAGTGAGAAATTCTTTTGTTATAGCAGCAACATTTAAAAATACACTTACTGCAAACTTTAGAACTTTGAAAACGACCATCAATTTGCCAAGCAAGTGATACTGGATATTAACAACGATAAGACAATAGGCAAGCCCTCAATTGGACAAATGTGAGGCAATGTGTTAATCAGGGGTATCCACTGTTAGGTGGGCTGCTGTGACTGTGCAAGCGTGCAGCGAGCTTGGAAGAAAACAGTAATTCTACTTGCGGTAGAAGCAGTTCAAGTTTGGACAAATCTCTTAATGACAATGAATGAAAAGCAAATGAGTCATCTGGCCTACTACTGTGAATGGAATAGACTTCTTACCTCTAGGTAATACATTCCACGCTATTGTGTCTGTTATGGCTGTAAAAATCCAATTGAGTTCTCCGAGAGGTGTTCGCCTATCATTCAGTCGTCCCGGAATTCTACATTAACAAAAAAACAAGTGAGAATTGAATCAGGAAAGCTCAGAAGTATATCCCCTCAGATTGAAATATGCAACAGTTGGCTCTGAGAGCCTCGTTTTATATACAAATGTAACCATGGACACAGCCCTAAAAAAATTTAGCCCTGCCAAAAATCGATACGACATTGCAAATAAGACTGCAGCAGTTCAATAACCTGCTTTTATCTTTATACAAGTGCTGGTACTTCTATGGTTCACAGAATCCATCAAAGCCCCCATTACATAATGAAACCTGGCCAAAATTGGTCACTGTGTTTACCTAAGAATTGTTTGCATGCCAAACAAACACCACAGCTTTCTAAGAGACAGGAAACTCAATTTGCTCTAAGTTGCTCTAGCCCAATACAGGTCTTTCATTTTAAAATGAGAAGAATAGCATTTGGAATGCTTGCTAAAATTTGAAAGCTCTGCAGTAATTGAAGCTAGAATCTGCTTTCTTAACTTACATGGGACTGAGAAAATATCAACCATTTTTCATCTTTCAATGGTTCAAATGTAGGTTCCAATGAATCTAGTGATTCAGGAACTGCTTCTTCCCCTCTGCCATTTCATTCCGAAATAGACATTGAACCCATGAATACCACCTCACTTTTTTATATATTATTTCTGTTTTTGCACTATTTTTAACTTTTTAATATACATATATTTATATCTATTTACTGTAATTGATTACTTATTTTTTTCTATATTGCATTGTACTGCTGACGCTAAGTTAACAAATTTCATGACATATGCCAGTGATATTATTCTGATTTGAACCAAGTTTGGAGGCTCAAATGGTTCAATTTAATATCAGAGAATGTATACAGTACACAACCAGAAATCGTTACTCTTCACAGACATCCGTGAAACAGAAAGAAACCCCAAAGAATGAACGACTGAAAACATTAGGACCCCAAAGCCACCCTCCCCTTCCCACACACAAGCAGCAGCAAAAGATTGCCCCTCCCCTCCCCCCAACAGCCACTATGCAGCAATAACAAAGCCCCCAGAGACCATGATCTAGCTTCCATCAAAAACTACTGTCCATGCCAACACCGAGATCTCAGACAGGCTCTTTCTCTCTCCAGCGAGGGAGAGAGAAATATCAACCCATGAGAAATATATTAAAATAATGTTTCTTTAAACTGCACACCAGCAATATAATTTGTTTAAATGCTTTAAATTGAGAATAATTGAGGAAAATTATGTGATACATTCTGAAAATTTCTCTCCAACTACTGGACATCTTTGAAACACAATAAAAGGTTTTGAAAATACTCCACAGGTCCAGCAGCGTTTGCAAAAGAGAGGACAGAGATGGCATTTCAGGTCAGTGACCTTAAATTGGATACTGCTTCAGTATTCACAACACAAAATGAACCTATGAACCTTTTTATTTTGTTTTTGGAGTTAACAGGCCCATGATTTCCCAAAACTCTTCCTACCACAGCAGTAGTCTAAAGAGGTCAACCAACTGGACTATAGCATTTTTCTATGCCCGAATTGGGTATTAAAAACAGAGTTCATCTTTGTTATATTACTGTACCATGAGTAGCAGGAGAAATTTAGAATTTCAAACTGGTTAACAGAAAAACAGCTAAATAGGAAACAAAAATCTTTGAATTACTTTCAGAAAGGAAAGGACATATTCTTGGAGAAGTTTTATGGGCAATCTTGGTGGAACTGTGGTGTCTTAAAATTTTCAATTTACGTTCCAAGGCCAAAGGATAGGGTAGAATTTTAGCCCTAAAATCAATGCATGCAGAATGTGGACTCCATAATGTAGCAGTGACCCATGCCTGGCAAAAATCGTGAGGTCAATTCTATTATGACAAATCATGCCCGCTCAGCACAAAAGACTAGAGAATAGCTGGCGGTTACCAACAATGCTCAATCCTTTGTTGGGTCTCTCATTATTAACTGTGACCCTTGCAAAGGTGCACCATTCAGGTAGGGTGGAGCTGCTAATCCTTTCAGGTTGATTCTGGAGGATCAAATAATTGACCTAACAGATCACAGAACCTAGGAAATGACCTCTTAGTCAAGGTCTCTGGGGGCTTTTGCCATGTGTAGAATGGTACTCAATGAGCGAAAAATTGGGCAGGTCGAGGTAAGCTACCTCCACCATACCATCCTGACAACTAGACCGATCAAAACATTTTTAGCAAACACCAGAAGCATTTTGACCCGCAGTTCCCTTCTCACCTGATTCCCAGGATAAACATTTTGACCGGTTGTCAAGCAACCAATTATGCTGCAGTTACATCACATGCCTGCACTGCAGCAATACTGTGCTGCCTTCTTTATTTTCAAATCAAAGGCTGGATCAAGCAGTGCTATCATCAGGACCTCAAACAATACAAGGTGATGCTATGTGTGAATGGTAGAAACAGTACTGAAATAGTTTCGGCACAGAATGACATCCATCATTCAGATTAGTAGTTTGAGTAGTTAAGATTGCTTGTGCTAACTTCCTGAGTATCAAATCTCGATGTTGTCCTATCCTCGGCCACAGTTCAACCAGGGAATATAGATAGTATAGCATTAGTTTTTTTGCCATTTCACAGAATTGAAGGTGGGTACATTATTACACACAAGACATCTTGGAGGATGGGGCTCATATCCCTGGAGAAGTTTTTTTTTGCAATCTGGGGTTTTTAAAATTTGTGATTTACCTTCCAAAGCCAAAGGATAGGGGAGAATTTTAGCTCCAAAATCTGCACATGTACAATAACATCCAGCAGAAAGTGGATTGCATGATGCCACAGTGAACCATGCCAAGTGAAGATCATTATGCTATTCTGACCAATCATGCCTGGTACTCTAATCAACAGACTAAAGAGACAGGTTGGAAGTTACTGCAGTTCAATCCTTTGGTACGGTCTCTCACCTTTCTGTCATGTTGCTTTTTGCAAAAAAAAATCATCAGTACTGGACTTGATATATATATTTTAAACTTTAAATTATAAGTTGTATCTGTGTTTAAGAATTGCACAAAGTTCTCTGGCTTGGCGCATCCAGAAAGTAAAGAGTACTTCTTGTGGCCAACACCACAGCAACTGCCGATCCTGAAAAGTCATCTCACTCTTGGAATTCCCAAATTGTAACATTTTTAAGCCTCAACTTTGCCAGCATCATGTTCTGCTTCCAATGTGCTAAGAATGCTATAAATCAATCTGCTTTGAATAAATAATATCATAATGCCACTTAGTCATATAACTGACAAGTTGAGAAGCTATTTTAGATATAGCCTTGCCTATGTTAGGGAAGTTTACAACAGACTTTAAAAAGCATTCCTGCAAATATCTCGTTAAATTGCCTTAACCATTCAACATGAAGTTCTCAAGAAGATTCTGTTCCTGTTTTTTCAAAATAATACTTGGAATCTTCAGAAGGCCTTTGACTAAGTGCCAAATATGAGGCAAAGAGTAGGAATAAAGGAGCCTTTTCTGGTTGGCTACCAGTGACTAGCAGTGTTCCACAGGGGTCTGCTTTGGGACCGATTTTTTAAAAAAAAGTTATATGTCAATTATTTCGATGACAGACTTGATGGCTTTGTTGCAAAGTTTGCAGAGGATATGAAGTTAGGTGGAGGGGTAGGTAGTTTTGAGGAAGTAGAGAGAGTACAGAAGGACTTGGACTGATTAGGAGAATGGACAAAGAAGTGGCAGATGGAATATAGTGTCAGGAAGTGTAAGGTTATGCACTTTAGTAGAAAAAAAATTAAAGGGTTGACTATTTTCTAAATGGAGGGAAAATACAAAAATCTCTGAGGCACAAAGAGACTCAGAGTTATTGTGCAGGATTCCCTAAAGGTTAATTTGCAGGTTGAGTCTCTGGTAAGGAAGGCAAATGCAATGTTAGCATTCAAGAGAACTAGAATATAAAAGTAAGTCTGTAATGTTGAGATATTATAAAGCACTGGTGAGGCCTCACTTGGAGTATTGTGAGCAGTTTTGGGCTCCTTATCTTAAAGTATGTGCTGAAACTGGAGAGGGTTCAAAGTAGGCTCAGGAAAATAATTCCAGGATTGAATGGCTTGTCATATGAAGAGCATTTGATGGCTCTGGGCCTGCATTAACAATAATTCAGAAAAATGAGGGGTGACCTCATTGAAATCTATCAAATGAATCAAAATCAGAATCAGGTTTATTATCACTGGCATGTGACATGAAATTTGTTAACTTAGCACCAGCAGTTCAATGCAATAACTAATCTAGCAGAGAAAAAAATAAATAAAATAAAAATAATAATAAATAAATAAATAGATCCATTATGTATATTGAATAGATTTTTTAAAAAACATGCAAAAACAGAAATACTGTATACAGTATTTTAAAAAAGTGAGGTAGTGTCCAAAGATTCAATGTCTTCAATGGACGTTCAATGTCCATCAGATGGCGGAGGGGAAGAAGCTGTTCCTGAATTGCTGAGTGTGTGTCTTCAGGCTTCTGTACCTCCTACCTGATGGTAACAGTGAGAAAAGGGCATGTCCTAGTTGCTGGAGGTTCTTAATAATGGACGTTGCCTTTGTGAGTCACCGCTCCCTAAAGATGTCCTCCTGGCTACTTTGTAGGCTAGTACCCAAGATGGAGCTGACTAGATTTACAACCTACTGCAGCTTCCTTCAGTCCTGTGCGGTAGGCCTTCCATACCAGACAGTGATGTAGCCTGTCAGAATGCGCTCCATGGTACAACTATATAAGTTTTTCAGTGTATTTCTTGACATGCCAAATCTCTTCAAACTCCTAATAAAGTACAGCTGCTCACTCTCTCCACTTCTGATCCCTCTATGAGGATTGGTATATGTTTCTTCGTCTTACCCTTCCTGAAGTCCACAATCAGCTCTTTCGTCTTACTGACGTTGAGTGCCAGATTGTTGCTGTGACACCACCCTACTAGTTGGCATATCTCACTCCTGTACGCCCTCTTGTCACCACCTGAGATACTACCAACAACGGATGTATCATCAGCAAATTTATAGATGGTGAAAAGCCTTGATAGAGTGGATGTGGAGAGGATGTTTCCTTTGGTAGGAGAGTCTACGACTGGAGGACAGAGCCTCAGAATAGACGGGTATCCTTTTAGGATGGAGATGAGGAGGAATTTATTTAGCCAGAGAGTCGTGAATCTGTGGAATTCTTTACCACAGGCAGCTGTGGAGGCCAAGTCTTTATATATATTTATGGCAAAGACTGACAGATTCTTGATTGGTCATGGTGTGAAGGGATATGGAGAGAAGGCAGGAGATTGGGGCTGAGAGGAAAATTGATGCAATGGTAGAGCAGACTCAGGCAGCATCTGTGGAGGGAAGTGGGCAGTCCAGATGAATTGTCCTGAAATACTGGCTGGCCATTTTCCTCCATAGATGTCCTACCCACTGAGTTCCTCCAGCAGTTTGGGTTTTTATTGATCGAGATTCTAGCATCTAAAATCTCATTTGTCACCTACTTTAAGGCCACTTGAAAAATGGGAGAATAATTCATAGGGATGAGGGATAGGGAAAGATGAGGTTCTACACAATTTACTTCCCTGGTTGTCTCTAACTTACAATTTAACAGCATATTTTGCAAAAATAGGTAGAATATTTAATGCTCAGTACAATAAGCAGAAATTCAATTACAAGTGTTCTGACAAGAATATGATGAATACATCCACTAATACTGAACTTCAATAAAATAATCATCCCAATGGTGATAGAAATGTTGACTAATTAATGGGCGCCTCTCTGTTATTGTAGCTGCCCTTAGTGCATATCTTTAATACAGCACTAAAAGCCATTTTGTAGTCGGTCGAAAAGTTCTATTAAGTGCCTGCAGTTCTTTGGCAGGCAGTTCTTGCATGCTCAGAAGCTCAAATTTACCCAGTAGATCTGTTAAAATTTTCTGCAAGTTTTCATTGTGTCATTTAATTCAATTCGAGATTCAATTTTGTTTAATGTCATTTCTGGTACACAAGTGAATGAAGTAATTGTTACTCCGGAGCCAATGCAGCACAAAGCAAGACATGAAAGATAGAGAACACAACAATAATAATAAAAAAACACAAAATAAATATAAATACATAAGATAGCTTATATACATAAATTGATTGCATTTTCATAGTGATGCTAAGCTGTACATAAGGACACTGAAGGGGAAATTGAAGTAGTGGTGGAGTTAGTCGGTGGAGGTGTTGATCATTCTTAGAGCTTAGGGGTAAGCAACTGCTTTTGAGTCTGTTGGTCCTGCTGTGGATGTTACATAGTCTCTTCCCTGATGGGAGTAGGACCAACAATCCATAAGCAGGAAGGGCGGGATTCTTCATGTTGTTACTGGCCCTTTTCCAGCACCTTTCTGTATATATGCCCTTGATAGTGGGTAGGCCGGTGCCAGAGTTGCACTGGGCAGTCCGGGCTACCTGTTGTAGAGCCTGCCCCTCCACTGCAGGGCAGTTTCCATATCACACGGTGATGCAAGTGATTAAGATGTTCTCTAGTGCACATCTATAAATAATGTGAGTATGGATTTGTAAATTCTGTTTCCAACGGCACACATCAATTACAGAGTGAAGTCAGAGGATGATGCATCCTCTGCAGTCTATAATGTTGTTAACGAAACATGGAAAACTTAGAATTCTTAGAAATCCAAATGACCCATTTATGGATCATTTAGCTCAGAAAATGGCCCTCCAGCCTACCACGTCCAAGCTAATAATCAAGCATGCACGTGTAATTATCCTAACTAATCTCATTTTATTCTCTCCTCACTTCAGCTCATCTTAAATTCTACCATCTTGCACTACACACTAGCTGCAATTACTGTGGCCATCTAACCTTTTGATTCACACTTTGGGATCTGGGGCAAACATATATACACAAAGCACCGAAGGTCAGGCAGCATCCGTGCAGAGGAATAAACAATTGACATTTTGGGCCGAAATCCTTCATCACCATTGAAATGGTGGGGTGAAGGAGCCAGAAGAAGGTGGGGGGAGGGGAAAGAGTACAAGCTGGCAGTCGATAGGAAAGGCCAGGTCAGGGGGAAGGTGGCTGGGTAGGGGAGGGGGAAAGGGATGAAGTAAGAAGCGAGGAATAAGATAGGTGGAAGAGATAAAAGGCTGAAGGAAGAATCTGATAGGAGAGAAGGGTGGACCATGGAAGGAAGGAGGAGGAGGAGCACCAGAGAGAGGTGATGGGCTGATGAGCAGAAGTGGTAAAGGGGGAGCCAGAATGGAGAATGGAAAGAGAGAGAAAAGGGAGGGATGAGAAGTCACCAGAAGGTAACTGTTATGTCTTCAAATCAAATTACATGCCATCTAACACAATTTTCACCCAACAGACAGAGAACTTCTTCCTAAATGCCACTGAGATTTGGACTGTATGCTACTGATAACTGGATTACCTACAGCAGGCACATTGTCTACAAAATCCTCCAAATCCACTGGCCAGATAAATGAAATATCAGCATCCTCTCCCAGCAATGATGCCTAATTACATTCAGTCAGCTCCTTCCGAAACAGACACTGTACTTGGAGCATTGGGGAGAGATTACTTTGTAGACAGAGGAAGATTCAAGGCTGTTTTGAAAGCTTATTGAAAAATGCACTGTGTATACAGAGTGTGAGGCAAGTCTTTTGCAGATCAGGCAGTATCTATGGAAATGAACAAACAGACGACATTTTGGGCCAAGACTCTTTTCAGGACTTGAGTTCACTTTAGCCTACAGTTTGTGGTTTGGGCTGGGTGAGCCTGTTACAGGTTTACACTGCCTGTATTCCCTTTATTTCACTAATATATGCTTATTCGCCACCCCCACCCCACCACCTCTTGCTTTCTGCAATTCTGCAGAGCCAGGAATTCAATATCCCTGCTGTGAATTTTGGTATTTTACCTACTTCAACAACAACTAATATGCACTTTGAATTGGGTCAGCATTTGGCTCCAAATCTCTTCAGGGCCTTGGTCCAAGCCTGGATAACAGAGCCGAATTCTAGACAGGAGAGAGTGACACTGGCCTTGTTTTAAATGTACCTTTTCACTGAGGGCGGTATCAAGGAGACCTGTCAAACTGAAGTTAATATCATGAAGGGAAAACAATGTGTTACCTCCTCTTTGATGGTGGCAATGAGAAGAGGGCATTGTCGAGAGTGGTGAGGATGTTTAATGACAGATGCCACCATTCTGAGCCATAGCTAATTGAAGATATCCTCGCTAGTGGGGAGGCTAGTACCCATGGCATAGCTGGCTGAGTTTATAACCCTCTCAGCTGCTAAATCAATGGAACAGTAGTGTACATTCAGAGTGGAAACATCACTTGACACCTATTGCTGCGGACTAATGTCAAGATACCTCTCACCCAAAATCAGATTTCCTTGCTTGACATTTTCCCTAGCCTCTTACGGAATTCATGGCCATCAAAACTCAAGGACCTCAACACGTAGATACTGAAGGCAACAGAGCATCGAACAATACAAGCATGGCTTATGAGGAAAGGTTAATCAAGCCAGGGCATAAGAGGATGAAAGGTGACTTGATAGAGTTGTACAAGATGATAAGAGGCATAGATCGGTGGATAGCCAGAGCAGAATCAACTTATTTTAAGGTAACTGGAAGTAAGTACAGTGAGGATGTCAGAGATAAGTTTTTTTTTTAAACACAGAGACAAGTGGTTGTGGGGAAAGCCCTGCTGGGGTGGTGGTAGAGGTGGATACATTAGGAGCATTTAAGAATCTCTTAGATTGGCACATGGATGACTGAAAAATGGAGGGCTATGTAGGAGAGAAGGATGAGATTGATCTCAGAATAGACAAAAAGTCCCACACAACATCACAGGCTGAAGAGCCAGTACTATACTACAATGTTTTATCAGCAGAAATTTTGTGCCCTCCCTATATCAGAGGGCACAAAGAAATAGTGGAATCACAGGAATAGTTTATCAAATGATTGAGCAAAGTTACATAATTAGACAAGAAAGGTACAGGAAGATTTAATAGGACTAATCACTGACAAATCACACGGATGTCACCCCTGGGGTTTTAGACAAAATAGTGAATGTATTAGTTTCCATTTTCCAGAACTCCGTGGATTCCTGAACATTCCCAGTGGAAAAATAGATCAATGAGCCAACATAACAATACAAGAAAGGATATACAGGAAGCTAAGTAGGTAGCTTGATGTTCGTGTTACAACTGCTGTAATCCATTAAGGACATGATAACAGGGCATTCTGAGAATCACAATTCAATTAGCTGGAATGGAATATAGTTTTGCACAAGACAAATAGCACGGCAAATCTATTCATGTTTTTAAGGGTATAATTATCATCAGCTGATAAATCATTGTTTGATTTACGATATGCACATATAAAAAGCTAGAGAAACATAGCATGTCAAGTAACATCAATGGAGAGGAATAAACAATCGACATTTCTTGCCAAAACCTCTCATTGGAACTTGGTTTCTGCCCGAAACGTCAACTGTAAATTCCTCTCTGTAGATGCTGCCAGACCTGCAGAGTTCCTCCAGCATTTTAAATGTGTTGCTCTGGATTTCCAGCATCAGCAGAATCTCTTGTGTTTTGGATGTATGATGACTGTACGCATTTAATAGAGGCTTATGTGAAAGTTTGGTGCACAAGTTCAGGTTCGTGAGATGCAGAAGCACGGATTGAATGAAGGCTGACCAATAGGAACAAAAAGGCAATTTTCCAGATGGGAGATGGCATTTCGCAAAGTGCCTCAAGGGTAACTTCAGTGATTGAGCCAATGCATCCAAACTCATAGTTGAATCAAAATTGCGTAACGAATCGCTTCAAGGAAGATGCAAACTAGCTGCATAGATGAGAGGACGAAGTGTTACTAATAGAATACAATGTGAGATTATCAACTTTAATAGGAACAGTAGAAAATTAAAAAATGCTTTGAGCCAAAACATTAGGAAATGCGTGTTTTTGAATAGATGTGGATGTCCTTGAATACAAAATAGGAAGAGTTAATCTGCAGGTACAGCAAGCAATTTGGAAGGCAAAGGGTAGGTTGGACTTCAATCCAAGATGCTACACAATAAAGAAACACTAGTTTATAATCAAGGATATGTCATTTTTCCTCATTAAATTTCTTTCTTTAAAAAGTGCTCTTTACAACATTCAGGCATTTTTATTTCAACAGTACCAAGTGTTCTAAATTTTTAAGGCTCAATATAAAATGTGGGACAGGCATCAAAGAGGACCTTATTAACATCTACAGAAATCTACTTTCTACCAGTGGCCACAACCAACAATCATTTTTTCACCAATTATCTTCTCTAAGATGGCAACACGTGGTCCAACTGAGATGAAACACTGTTCAGATGAAGCTAGTTAATTCAGTGCACATTGGGAGTAGAATCAGGGATTTGTACAGCTTTACTGGAATTTAACGTAGAACAGGTAAGTTGAGTTCAAAACCAAATACCTATGTTTGAGTTGTCACCTGTGATTACCAGCTGACTTGTTGCTTCTATATACTGTAAAACTTAGCTCTACTAAGAGCAAATAATATTGTGCTTTAATGACTTCGAAGAATGAGGAGTTTGAGGAAACGTATGAGGAACGTTTGTTGCTCTGGATCTGTGTTCACTGGAATTTCGAAGAATGAGGGGGAAATCTCATTGAAACCTATTGAATACTGAATGGCCAAGATTGAGTGGATGTTGAGAGATTGTCTTCAATAGTGGAGGAGCACAGCCTCAGAATACAAGGATGTCTCTTTAGAACAGAGTTGAAGAGGAATTTCTTTAGCTGGAGAATGGTGAATCTCTGGAATTCACTGCCACAGACAGTTGTGGAGGCCAAGTCACTGGGTATATTTAAAGTGGAGGTTTATAGGTTTTTGATTAGTCAGCATTTCAAAGGTTATGGGTAGAAGGCAGGAGAATAGGTTTGAGAGGGATCATAAATCAGTCATTATTGAATGGCGGAGAAGACTTGGTAGGCCAAATAGCTTAATTGTGCTCCTATTTCTTATGTTATTTTGGTCTAAGAAGCAGTTACCGGTAGATTGATTAGGAGTGTGGTCAACTGATCACAGCCATGCTGAGAGCAGTGATGGCACATTATGTTCAAGCTCAGGAGACATGAAATCAAAGTTCAACTGAAATTTCCATTCCTCAAAACAAGAATTGATTACAACTGCACAGCAGAAACATAACTGTGATATATCACAATGAAATGACATTTACAGCCCTGGCTCACATATAAAGAAGGGACACTTTTACCGAATCACAGAACCACTGTTACCTTTGCAATAGAACAGGGCTTTGGAAGAAAAAGTCATGGATTTGTTCAGGGAGTTGCGGGGTGGAAATTGAGGAAAGTATAAATTCTTCTGTGCACAAGCTTGTCTTTAGAATTAAAAAGCAACGGGCTGGAAGAACTAAGAACATCAGGAGCATCGTTGGGGGTGGGGGCGAGTAATTATTGACATTGTCCTGATGCAATGGTTCAAGACAAAACAATGACAATTCCCACACCCCGCCTCCCCACCCCTGATGCTCACTGATATCACAATCAGATTTAATATCACCAGCATGCACCGTGAAATTCGTTAACTTTATGATAGCAGTACAATGAAATACATGATAAATAAAAAGAAAAAAACTACTGAATTACAGGAAGTGTGTGTGTATATATATAATTTATTAAATAGTTAAGTTAAATATAAGTGGTGAAAAAAACGCAGAAATAAAAAAGTAGTGAGGTAGTATTCACAGGTTCAATGCCCATTTAGAAATCGGATGACAGAGGGAAAGAAACTTTCTGGATCATTGAGTCTGTGCCTTCAGGCTTCTGTACCTCCCTCCTGACAGTAATAATGAGAAGAGGGCCTGTCCTAGGTGGTGGGGGTCCTTAATGATGGATGCCCCCTCAATTCCTCCAGCAAATTATTTGTTGCTCCAGATTCCAACATTTACAGTCCCTTATGTCTGCATCAGATTTGAACTGCTGATTTCCAGAAGAAATAACAGATTTCTTCAGGCACTGCAAGAACAATTACCGTAGATTGAGTCTTACTTACAGACCAAAAGTGCGCAGGTATAATGAGGAACGGAAACATTAGATTACACCCTGAAAGAGTCTTTCCTCCTCTGCCAGTGCTTCAAGTCCAATAGTAAGAATCAATTCCTGTTTCAGTAACTAGGTGCAGCAAATACTAGCAATGATAGAACTTGCAACCAGATTTCCCGTATTCCTTGCTGCAGGTATGCTTATGTGAAATGTGGTCTATTTAAAACTTTACAGCACTTTCTTTGGGAGGCGCCTCTGATGGTGTGTAAGCACCAACACAGACTTTCAGTGGCCACTTCATTAGGTACACCTGCTTATTAATGCAAATATCTAATCAGTCAATCATGCATCTGCAATTCAAGAGGTTCAGTTGTTGTTAGGCCAAACATCACAATGGGGAAGAAATGTGATCTATGCGATTTTGACTGGTAAATTATTATTGGTGCCAGACGGGCTGGTTTGAGTATCTCAGAAACTGCTGATCTCCTGGGATTTTCACACACAAGTCTCTAAAGGTCATGGAGAATGGTGCGAAAAACAAACAACATCCTGTGAGGAAACACGAGGAAATCTGCAGATGCTGGAAATTCAAACAACACACACAAAATGCTGATGGAACACAGCAGGCCAGGCAGCATCTATAGGGAGAAGTGACGTCGACGTTTCGGGCCGAGACCCTTAGTCAGGACTAACTGAAAGGAAAGATAGTAAGAGATTTGAAAGTAGTGGGGGGAGGGGGAAATGCGAAATGATAGGAGAAGACCGGAGTGTGAGTGGCACATCCTGTGAGTGGCAGTTCTCAGGGCAAAATAGACTTGTTAATGAGAGAGGTCAGTTGTGATTGACCAGGCTGGTTCAAACTGACAGGAAGGCGACAGTAACTCAAATAACCACACGTTACCACAGTGGTATAGAGAAGAGCATCTTTGAATGCACAACGCATCGAACCTTGAAGTGAATGAGCTACAGCAGCAGAAGACCACACCAGGTTGCTCTCCTGTACCTAATAAAATGGCCACAGAGTGTATAGTTTAATCATTTCAAAGGGCTGGAAGCTGTACAGAATTATTTTACAATGTGGCAATCTCCAACCGTCAGAAACTCACACAGTGCAAGTTCATTAATAATTCTGAAAATCTGAGTTCAAAAAAGATCAAGAGAAATATGTAAATATTGGAAATCTTTAGCGAATTTCAGATGAGACTAAAAATACTCAGGTGGCTTAGTCAGCATCATGGATGGAAAGATTTTCCTTTCCAAACACTGTATTTCATACTTTACTCCCAGCATTCTCAACTTTGTTGTGCGTAGATAATTCCCAAGCTTTCTACTTAAAGGTCTCTAATGACCAACTTTAAATAGCACATACTGTCTTACTCAGATGTTACTCCTTGCAGTGGTGGAAATAATCCTTTCATGATTTGTATTGATTTAACCTCTACCAAAACAACTGAATTAGCAACCTCTTGGCCCAACACTTGATACCAGAGTACATTTACACAACTCATCTATTTTCAAGCAGCTCAGGATATATAGTGGTGGGAAAGAGACACCATAATACAGAGATCAATAGAACGGAGACTGTATGACTGCCAATTACACTCAGTTCAAATTACACAACTTCATCGAAGTAGCAAAGAGTGTCCGTTTAATATATCAAGTTAATATTCACAGATTAAAAGTATAATGATATTTCTCTTACCCTTAACTTATAGACAAAAATACCTTAAATAAATCAGCTAAGCAAGAATATTCATCTGCGTCATTTTATGTACAATCAGTCTATGTATATAAGCTAATCTTATATATTTATATTTGTTGTGTTTTTTAATTGTGATTTTATGCTTAGTGTTTTTTTAAAGCTCAAACATGAGGAAATCTGCAGATGCTGGAAATTCAAGCAACACACAGAAAATGCTGGTGGAACGCAACAGGCTGGGCAGCATCTATAGGAAGAAGCAATGTCGACGTTTCGGGCCGAGACCCTTCGTCAGGACTCTCCGAAACGTCGACAGCGCTTCTCCCTATAGATGCTGCCTGGCCTGCTGCGGTCCACCAGCATTTTGTGTGTGTTGCTAGTGTTTTTTTATGCTGCATTCGATCCAAAGTAACAATCATTTCATTCTTCTTCATGGTGAAGGGCCTTGACATAGTGGATGTGGAGAAGATGTTTCCGATGGTGAGAGTAAAGTATCAGAGGACACAGCCTCAGAATAGAGGGGTGTCCATTTAGAACGGAGATGAGGAGGAATTTCCTTAGCCAGAGAGTGGTGAATCTATGGAATTCGTGGCCACTGGGAGCCGTGGAGACCAAGTCTTTTTGCATATTCAAGACAGAGGTTGATAGTTTCTTGATTGATTGGAGCATGAAGGATGTATGGGGAGAAGACAGGAGATTGGAGCTGAAGGAAAGAATAGATCAGCCATGACGGAATGGTGGAGCAGAGTCGATGGGCCAAACGGCCCAATTCTGTTCCTATATATTATGGTCTTATGTACATACAATCAGTCTATGCAGATAAACTAATCTTATGTAGTTATATTTACTGTGTTTTATTATTGTGTTCTTTATGCTTATTGTGTTTTTATGCTGTATTTGGATCCAGAGTAACAATCATTTCATTTTCCTTTAGACCTGTGCACTGAAGAATGACAATAAACAATCTTGAATTTAGATAAAACCGATAGTGTCATAGTTAAAAGATACAGTTACTATAATGTTGAAATTACAAGCTTGACTTTACAAATTGAGCGAAAGGATACAGTTCACGGTTTATATTTGCCATTTTATACTTTATAAAAAATCCATTAGTCTCAAGAGACCATGGATTTGCGCCTTGGAAAGTTTCCAGGGCGCAGGCCTGGGCAGGGTTGTATGGGAGACTGGCAGTTGCCCATGCTGCAAATCTCCCCTCTCCACGCCACCGATGTTGTCCAAGGGAAGGGCAAGGGCTGATATAGCTTGGCACCGGTGTCGTTGCAGAGCAATGTGTGGTTAAGTGCCTTGCTCAAGGACACAACACGCTGCCTTAGCTGAGGCTCAAACTAGCGACCTTCAGATCACTAGACCAACGCCTTAACCACTTGGCCACGCACCAACACAATTTGCCATTTATCAGCTCAGGAAAAAGTAAGCAAAGGCGGAATATTAAGATATAAGAACACATGTCAGCAAAAGAATGTTCCCGTTTCAACTGATGCAATTTGCTGTGTTAATGGAGTTTCTGGAAATTAGTAATGGGACAAATTTAAAGAGACTGGATGTCCTGACTTCAGAAACATTCAGGAACAACAGTAAGGTAGATATTTTCCACAGATACCAATAAAAGGTTAACAGAATGATACCATCCGTCACCGAATGGACCTTCGCGAGCAACTGTGCAGTGCCTTTTATGATCTCCCTTGGCTGTCTGCACAACACAGAAAAGGAGACCAAGAACTCTTTTCCTCCAATTCCATATTATTGATAGGAGACCATATAAAAGGTTAACAGAAATATAAGTACAAATATAAGCCATAACACAAAATCAAAATTGCCATGAAATGCTCCAGAAATTTCAGAGAAAGAAAGAGCTGGCATGGATTCCATCTAAAATTCAACTATCAACATTGTATTTCAACATTACATTCCCAAAGGCTATTTACTTCCCCCTTTAAATGGATTCCATTGTCAATTCACCTACTTAGTCATCTCCATTATGTGTAGTGGCCTCCGTAATCTCCAAGACACCTTCCTGGAGCAGTGCCTCAGGAAGGAGGCATCCATTATTAAGAACCCCATCACTCAGTGCATGCCCTCTTCTCATTGTTACCACCAGCAAGGAGGCACACGCTCAATAATTCAGGAACAGCTTCTTCCCCTCTGCCATTGATTTCTACATGGACACTGAACCCATGAACACTACCTCACTGCTATTTGCTTATTTATTACTGTTTTTGTACTACTTTTTTATAAAATAAAATATTAAAAGTTAACAAATTTCAAGATATATGCTGGTGATATTAAACCTGATTCTGACTTTATTAG
Organism: Hemitrygon akajei; assembly: GCF_048418815.1. Classification (NCBI taxonomy): domain Eukaryota; kingdom Metazoa; phylum Chordata; class Chondrichthyes; order Myliobatiformes; family Dasyatidae; genus Hemitrygon; species Hemitrygon akajei. The sequence continues at coordinate 55,925,938 of NC_133145.1, read as the reverse complement.
TTGTGAGCTGAGATTGAAAATAGGTGAGCTTCAGCATCTATCTGCATCCCATCATCACGTTCAGTGTTGGTGTTGGGGTCAGTAACCCCAGCTAATTTATCCTTCGACACCTTATGGCACTACTGGGATGATTTACCTGCTGTAACTGGTGGCAATAAATACTACAGGCTTATTTCAGCAGTTAATTCACTACGAAAATAAACCCGGAAACTCTTTGGCTTGTCTGGTCCGTGGGCCAATCTCTGAAACATTATAAGAATAGTTCCAAGAACCTTACAGGATGCTCAGCAAAATCAGATTTACAATTCATGGAAAAGGGATGCACCACATGCAGCACTGACCGTGTATCTCACTTGACTGTCAGATGTAAATGATTTCATACAGACTGAACATACCTTGTTTATATTGTATCTTGCAAATTTCAACATAGTTCACCAGGTACCTTCCTTGTAAGTTACCAGTTATGCACGTATGTCTTTTTACACGTGCCTTCCCACAATGTTGCCGCATATGGAAAAGAGTACAGGTCCTGCTGAAGGGTTTCAGCCCGAAACGCCTACTGTACTCTTTTCCACAGAGTTCCTCCGGCATTTTGTGTGTGTTGCTTAGATTTTCAGCAACTGCAGATTTTCTCTTGTTTACCATTTACAATCGATGGGCAGCAACAATATGAGATTTAAAAGCAAACTTTATTTTTAAAACAACTTAGGTCCTGGCGCATATCAGTAGGCATTTTAGTCAATAAATTGATCACTGTATTCATGATACAGTCTGCCAGAAGATGGATAAGCTTAACAACATGTACCACCAAGCTTCAGAACAGCTTTTATGCCATTGTTAACAGCCTCTTGAATGGACCTCTCATACAATAAAAGATGAACTCTTGATCTCCCAATCTACCCAATCATGACGCTTGCACTTTATCTACCTGCACTGCACTTCCTGCCATGGCCTATAGTCGCATTTCATTGTTCTCCTTTCTACTGCCTCGATGTTTGGAATGATGGGCTGGATGGTGTGCAGACAAAAGCTTTTCATTGTACATGTGACAACAATAAACCAAAACAAATATTTACAGCACAAAATATTTTCTTTCAAATAATGTACATGACATACATTTAAAGGTTTCTTCAGCATGATTGGGCAAGGATTGGTGGAATAGTGACAGCGAATTAATGTGCACTCCATTGTTAGTTTGCAAGCAAATGTGTTTTAAGAGTTTATGCCATGAGCATCATTCCTTCCTAAGCCTCATAAAAGTGGGAATACACCAAAGTCCCAATGAACACCGAGAAATTGCTAATTTGGTTTGCAAATACAAGCTTAATTCCCAGGAGAAAATTACAGCTGTCAAGCCTTGCAAAAAGGTTCACTCAGATGCAATTAATGACCCTGACATGTCAATCAACCTTAGGAAGCCCATAAATGAAGGAATAAACTATAATCTCACAGCTGACAACATTTTCCCTCTAATTTTATATTTTAATACAATGAATTTTCTTACCTTTTCATTTTTATTTCCTCTAAAAGGTTAAACTGATCAAGAATTCTAGTAAGCACCACCCCCCACCTCTGCACAACACTGTAAACAATTTGAAACACTAACATTAGAAATTCTGCCAATGCTGGAAATCCTAAGCAATGCACACAAAATGCTGGAGGAACTCAGCAGGTCAGGCAGCATCTACAGAAATGACTAAACAGTCGATGTTTCAGGCTGAGACTCTTCTTCAGGATTGGAAAGGAAGGGGGAGATGCCAGAATAAAAAAGTTGGGAGGGGGTTAAAGGGGAAGAATGATAGCTAGAAGGTGACAGGTGAATAGGAAAAGTAAAGGGCTGGGGAGGGAGGAATTTGATAGGAGTGGACCATGGGAGAAAGGGAAGTAGGAGAAACCTAGGGGAGGGGATAGGCAGATGAGAAGAGATAAGAGGTCAGGGATGAGGAATAGAAGAAGGAAAGGAGAAAATTGGAGGTTACCCAGGCAGAATAAGCTGTTACGCCTCCACCTCATCTCAGCACAAGAGGAGGCCAAGGACCTACATGTCGGAACAAGAACAGGAATTGGAATTTAAATGTTTGGCCGTCAGGAAGTTCTGTTTTTGGTGGATGGAGCGAAGTTGCTTGATGAAGTGGTCCTCCAATTTACAACCGACACAAAAGACGACCCCAGCAGATTCACAGGTGAAGTGCTGCCTGACCTGGAAGTACTACTTAGGGGCTCTGAAAGGAGGTGAATGGGCAGGTGTAGCACTTTGGCCCCTTGCAGGGATAAGTGTCAGGGGGAAGATTAGTACAGAGGGACGAAAGGACAAGGGAATCACAGAGAGAGCAACCCCAGTGGAAAGTGGGGGCAGGGGGGTGGGAAGTAAATTTATGTTTGGTGATAGGATCCCTTTGAAGAAGGTGGAAGTTGTGCAGCACGATGTGTTGGATATAGAAGTTCATGGGATCGCAGGTAAGGACAAGAGGAACCATCACCTTTAAGCTGGCAGGAAGATGTGGTGAGTGTGGATGTTCAGCGAATGGAGGAGATGCAGGTGAGGGCAGCATCAATGGTGGAGGATGGGAAACCCCATTCTTTGATGGAGGAGAACATTTCTGATGTCCTAGAATTGAAAGCTGTATCCTAGGAACAGATGTAGTAGAGATGTGCTGTTTATATTGTAAATGCATGCTAGTATTACAAGTACTAATGCACATTTTATTCCATTATCTATACTTTATCCTCTAGCTTTATATTTTATACAATTCTTTATAATTGTTGAATGTTGCATCAACACACCACAGCAAATTCCTAATAAATGTATATGGTGAATAAAGTTGATCCTTGATTCCTAAAACCAAGCCCATTACTTCCACTTGGTATTTCTCTGTTATTTTTGTGTTATAGAGAAATAGAAACATAGAAAACCTACAGCACAATACAGGCCCTTCAGCCCACAAAGCTGTGCCAAACATGTCCTTACCTTAGGGTTATCCATAGCCCTCTATTTTTCTGAGCTCCATGTACCTGTCCAAGAGTCTCTTAAAAGACCCTATCGTATCTGCCTCCACCACCGTCGCCGGTAGCCCATTCTACACACTCACACTCTCTACGTAAAAAACTTAACCCTGACATCTCCTCTGTACCTACCTCCAAGCACCTTAACACTGTGCCCTCTCATGCGAGCCGTTCCAGCCCTGGGAAAAAGCCTCTGACTATTCACATGATCAATGCCTTGCATAATCTTGTACACCTCTATCAGGTCACCTCTCATCCTCCATTGCTCCAAGGAGAAAAGGCCGAGTTCACTCAACCTATTCTCATAAGGCATGCTCCCCAATCCGGGCAACATCCTTGTAAATCTGCTCTGCACCTTTTCTGCACCAAACAGAAAGTTGTCCTTTTGGCCCAATGAGTCTTCACTAACCATTTTTAACCCTAATCCTACCCTACACATTATTATTATTCTATTATTATTTTCCATTTATTCCCATCAATTCCTATTCCCCATTCCCAACCCCAGATTCTTGGAGGAATCCCATACAGTAACCTGGAGAACCTACAAACTCCACACAGACTGCACTCAGAGATTAGGTTTGGGCTCTGGTTGCTGGAATTATGAGGCAGCAGCACTACCAGCTGTGCCACTACGCTACCCAGATGTGGTCCATCAATATTATGGACATGAGACAAAGGACATCCGAAGTCCAGGTCACCACTACCAACTCAAAAGCAAACTATATGGATATGATACAAAGGATGTTGAAATCTAGGCCTCCACTCTGTGCTCAAAAGCCAGCAACGTGGACATGTGATGAAAAATATCTGCAGACCAGTGAGTTTCACAACTGGATGTCCATGCGAGGAGAAGGCATGAGGACCGATGAGTCTATGAGTTCAGAGTTCAAGACCTGGAGTTCAGGGTCCCGTCACTGTCTTGTAGAAACATAGAAAATAGGTGCAGGAGTAGGCCATTCGGCCCTTCGATCCTGCACCACCATTCAGTATGATCATGGCTGATCATCCAACTCAGAACCCTGTACCTGCTTTCTCTCCATACCCCCGATCCCTTTAGCCACAAGGGCCATATCTAACTCCTTCTTAAATATAGCCAATGAACCGGCCTCAACTGTTTCCTGTGGCAGAGAAACAGGATTTGTCCAAGGATAAATACCAAAAATCAAATCCCTATAACTGATCAAAAGTCCGAAAGGCCAAAGCCCAAAGGCCTGTCCATGTGTATGGGTGGCTGGATGGGTGAGTGGGTGAGAAGGAAGAGTGGGGCTTGTTTTGCTATTGTTTTGTTGCTCATTGTGTTCTACGTTGTTTTGCCGAACACTGTGGGAATAGTATGTTAACACTGGAACATATGGTAACACCTACGGCTGCTCCCAGCAAATCCTTGAGTATATTGGCTGTTAACACAAACAACACATTTCACTGTACGTTTCAACGTACATGTGGTAAAAAATATGAATCTGTTATCATGATGACTTGATTCCACTTTGATAAAACTTGTCAATTTTTCCTTATATCAGTTAGGTTAGGACAGTGGTTTCCAACCTAAGGACCACGGACCTCTCGGTTAATAGGAGGCTCCCATGGCATAAAAAACATTGGGAACCTCTGGGTTAGGAGATGCTGACACCTAGTGAGTTGGTGGACGACTACTGCGATTTATAATAAGCAGCTATGTGCTCCTGACACGTGAACTTGGAAGTCCTCAGTGCCATTCAATCTTAGCTGTAGATTTCCACGATATTGCATAGTTTCCAAGGCTTCTTCACCACCTTTGTAACTTGATTGATTTACCATATTTCCTCCTGCACTTTTGTCTTTTCTCAATTTTCATAATCTGTGGAGACTGATCACTGGTCCCATCATTCACAACATCTAACAAAGCTTTTGACCAAATCACCGTAACTGGGGCTGAAGGGAAAGGAGTAAAATTCCATTCACGATACACCAAGAAATTTTTGTCTCCGGCAAGTTTTGGGATTACTAAAGGATTCCAGAATGCATTAAATGTGTTTTAAATATTTAATATTCGCAGGCAACAGGCAGTATTTTCTGTCCAAAGGATACTAAATTTAAATTAAAATGAGAAAAACAATGCTGCAATAACTATCTGCCACTGCCTTTGATAGTACCATGCAATTGTATCTGCACATTTTGCACATCATTGATATTAATAGATACTGAACCCTGCAGTACACAGGCTTATTTTATAAAAAATTCCAAAGCCCAAGTCAAACAGAAGCGCATCTAACAATATAATTAAAATTAGCTAATTAGAAAAAAAGTCACATAAATTGTGTTACTGAAAAGTATACCGTAAAAGTATCTGACATGCTGTTCATGGCAAACAAGTCCTGAAATTGGTATTTTAAGAGGTTTACCGATTTGTTCTACTAAAACTTTGACAGGGAGCTTGCTTTTATTATAAGCATGAATTTCCCAAAAGTATTACAACAAAACTAAAGATTAGAAATAAGTGCCAAAAATAAATAACTACTGAATTACTGACAGCTTATTCACCTCCTTCACACAACAAAAAAGCAATTTTCTAGTGTAATGGGTAAAATGTAATTGGTTTAAAATGCAACAACAGCCTCATCCAGCTGAAGAATATTTGCTGAGCTAATGTATAACTTACACACATTACTACAGTATTGTGCGAAAGTCTTTGCCACATATATATAGCTAGGGTGTTTAAGAGTTTGCACAGTACTGTATTTATTGATCATTACAGAATGTCACTCTGGTGCTTCCCACTCCCTCCCCCTTTTCCCAACCATGATTCCCCTCCCCCTCCCCTCTTCCCACTCTGTCCATGATAGAACCCATATCAAAATCATGATTATCATCATGCACGCACGTCATGATTTTTCTTTTCGTGGCAGCAGTACAGTGCAATACATAAAATTACTACAGTACTGTGCAAAATTCTTAGGCACCCTACTATACATTGTATATGTGCATAAGACATTTACACAGTCCCATAAAAAGTGGCAAGGTCTGTCCATCCATTCAGTTTGAACCATGGCTAAAATACTATTTCACATTCACTTTCTTACAGTCTCCATTCCATTTGCTTCACTCAATGACCAAACTTTCATCAATTTAAAAGATAAATCACTTCTTAATAGGAATTCCCAAGATTCATAATCTCTACTTAAGAAGAAAACAATTACCAGGAACACTGATGCTGGAAACACAAGAAATAAAGTAGCAGGAGTTGGCCCCATGCCATTGAGTACAATCAGAATGGACCTGTCCAGGCCAATTCCCCATTGGACCAAAATCTTCCTAAAACACACCCATCTCCTAAATCACGTTTTGTTGTGTGAAGGAGATGAATAAGCTGTCAGCAATTCAATAGCTATTTATCACCTCAGATTTATTCAACTGCCTGCTTACCTTGTAAGTATGTGCCCTTGTTCAATACTTTTGCACCGCTGGAACATCTCTTCATCTATCCTTCATGCCTCCTATAGACATATGCTTTAATAAAAAGATCACACCTCACACTTCTAAACTTCAAAAGGTGCCGATACAAATTATTTCCCTCCACAGATGCTGCCTGGCTTACTGAGCTCCCCCAGCATTTTGTGTGTGTTGCTCAAGACTTCCAGCATCTGCAGAATCTCATGTTTATCTTGAACTGATTACCTCTTCTTAAGGAGATCATCATCCTTAAACGTTGATATCTTGTCACTAGAGGCAAAAGCCCTTTTAGCATCTACTACTGTCAAGTTCAAAGAAATTTACATAATTCATGAGACTACCTTTTGCTTTACTAAAACTCCAGGAAATAGTCTCGAGGGTAGAACAATGAAGGGAACATATTACAGAATCACTGTCAGCCAGAGAGAAATCAGAAGTGTGAAGACAAGAGAAAATTACAAGCTATCCCAAATATTGCCATCAAGTAAGACTGCTAATTATTCAAAGATTCTTCAGGGAGCAAGTGGGAGAAATAAATATATTTACTGAGGGACCAGTAAGATTTCAAAGGGCAAAGAAATTCCAATCTACAGCCAATAAAAATTCAGATTTCACATCATAAACGATAAAAAACCTGCACTTGTACTTGCATTAAGATGTCCCGAGGTGCTACTCAGATGAAAATTAAATAAAAATTTGACAGTCACACCAGGAGATGCGAGGGCACATTTTAAGAAAGATCTAGAGAGAGCAGTGAGAATGCTCCAGGGAGAGAAAGGCTATGTTTTGGTTACAATGGTTTTACTCTTTAAAAAGTAATAGTTCATCTTTCCAACTCATAGGCCGGTTTAGGAACAAACAGCGGCAGATGGTGTCATCTTCTCCTAGTTAAAAGGGGAGATTTTTATAGATTTATTAATGCGCAAAGAATTTAGAATTAACCATTTGACAAAGCAGTAAGGCCTGCAGACATAATTTTCCCCCTTCTACATAAATCAGAACATCAACTTTGTGCAAAAGTATACATTAGTGCCTTCAACAGAAAGGTGCTAAACATAACAAAATACTGGATTTCTCAAGGGATGAAGGGAACAGAAATTACTCGGGAGCTTTGCATTTCATCAGAATTACAAAAGTTTATTAAGTATTTATTGGTAATCATTACCAGACCTAGATAAGATTGTTTTCACCTAGAATAATTATTACATTCAGACAGCAAATCTTAACCACTCAAACCAATGAAATACACATTAATGAAACAGCAAAAAAATGGATATATTGACAGTAATTAAATAAATTGCTATCTTTCCTAGGAATAGAACAGCAAAAGCAGCATTGCCAGAATAACAATTCTAGTAATAACAATAAAATCTACAAATGTAATTGACACAGAACACAACAAACACAACTCTTACACACAGTATTGAAACAAATACTTATATATAAATGGAACACCTCAAGGGTGTGTGCTTACCCCACTGCTCTACTCTCTCTATACCCATGACTGTGCAGCTAGGCTTAGCTCAAATACCATCTATAAATTGCTGATGGTACAGCCATTGTTGGTAGAATCTCAGATGGAGACAAGAGGGTGTACAGGAGGCAAGGTAAGACAACTAGTGGAGTGGTGTTGCAACAACAACCTGGCACTCAACGTCAGTAAGACAAAAGAGCTGATTGTGGATTTCAGGAAGGGTAACACAAAGGGACACACCCAATTCTCATAGAGGGATCAGAAGTGGAGAGAGTGAACAGCTTCAAATGCCTGGGTGTCAAGATCTCTGAGGACCTAACCTGGTCCCAACATATTGATGCAGTTATAAAGAAGGCAAGGCTGCGTCTACACTTCATTAGGAGTTTGAAAAGATTTGGTATGTCAACAAATACACTCAAAAACTTCTATAGATGTAACATGGAGAGCATCTTGGGCATTAGCCTACAAAGTACCCAGGACATCTTCAAGTAGCGGTGTCTCAGAAAGGCAGCATCCATTATTAAGGACCTCCAGCAACCAGGAAATGCCCTTTTCTCACTGTTACCATCAGACAGTATGTACAGAAGCCTGAAGGCACAAACTCAGTTAGTCAGGACCAGCTTCTTCCCCTCTGTCATCCAGCTCCTAAATGGACATTGAACCTCACTTTTTTAATATATACTATTTCTGTTTCATGCACAATTTTTAATCTATTCAATATACGTATACTGTCACTGAATTTCTTACTTTTTTTTCTTCTTCTATATTATGTACTGTATCGAACTGCTACTGTAAAGTTAACAAATTTCACTTCACATGCCGGTGATAATAAACCTGATCCTGATTCAAAGAACATTTCAATCACAATATAAAGTGCCCCAAAATCAGCATTGTATTATAAGATATACTAAACAATCTTCTCACTTTTACTCTAATGTATACAAACTTCTCATCATTTTATTAACCACTTTAGTTCCTAAATATTATCCTTAAAAGAAATTCAAATATGTGAAATTAAAAAATATAAAAATCTATTAGGCCAACCTTGAAACATTGCCATATTTGTGGCAGGCACGCAATATGTTTAAGACCGTAAGACAGGAGCAGAATTGGGCCATTTGGCCCATCGAGCCTGCTCTGCCATTTCATCATGGCTGATCTGTTTTTCCTGTCAGCCCCAATCTCTCCATATCCCTTCATGCCCTGAACAATCAAGAATCTATCAACCTCCGGCTTAAATATACAAACCCCAATTCCAGAAAAGTTGGGATATTTTCCAAAATGCAATAAAAACAAAAATCTGTGATATGTTAATTCACATGAACCTTTATTTAACTGACAGAAGTACAAAGAAAAGATTTTCAATAGTTTTGCTGACCAACTTAAATGTATTTTGTAAATATGCACAAATTTAGAATTTGATAGCTGCAACACACTCAACAAAAGTTGGGACAGAGGCATATTTACCATTGTGTTACATCACCTTTCCTTTTAATAACACTTTTTAATTGTTTGGAACTGAGGATACTAATTGTAGTAGATTTGCAATTGGAAATTTTGTCCATTCCTGCTTGATATAAGACTTCAGATGCTCAACAGTCCGTGGTCTCCGTTGTCTGATTCTCCTCTTCATAATGCGCCATACATTTTCAACAGGAGATAGATCTAGCACACGCACTCTGTGTCTACAAAGCCACGCTGTTGTAGCCCGTGCAGAATGTGGTCTGGCATTGTCCTGCTGAAGTAAGAATGGACGTCCCGGGAAAGACGTCGCCTTGATGGCAACATTTGTCTCTCTAAAATCCTAATATACGCCTCAGAGTCAATGGTACCTTCACATACATGCAACTCACCCATGCCATGGGCACTGATGCACCCCCATACCATCACAGATGCTGGCTTTTGCACCTTTTGCTGATAACAATTAGGATGGTCGTTTTCATCTTTGGCATGAAGAACCTGATTCCCATTTTTTCCGAAAACTAGCTGAAATGTGGACTCATCTGACCACAGCACATGGTTCCACAGTCTTTCGGTCCATCTGAGATGAGCTCGGGCCCAGAGAACTCACCGGCATTTCTGCATAGAGTTGATGTAGGGCTTCCTCCTTGCGTAATACAGTTTCAAGTTGCATTTCTGGATGCAGCGACGGACTGTGTTAAGTGACAATGGTTTTCCGAAATACTCCCGAGCCCAGGTGGCTATAATTGTCACAGTAGCATGACGGTTTCTTAGGCAGTGCCGCCTGAGGGCTCAAAGATTACGCGCATTCAACAGTGGTTTCCGACCTTGCCCTTTACGCACTGAGATGTCTCTGAATTCTCTGAATCTTTTCACAATATTATGTACTGTAGATGTTGAAAGACCTAAATTCTCTACAATCTTGCGTTGGGATATGTTCCTTTTGAACTGACTAACAATTCTCTCATGAATTTTGGCACAAAGGGGTGAGCCATGACCCATCCTTGCTTGCAAAGACTGAGCCTTTGATGGACGCTACTTTTATACCCAGTCATGATACCTCACCTGCTACCAATTAGCCTGCTTAATGTGAAGTCTTCCAAACCGGTGTTACTTGAATATTCTGTGCACTTTTCAATCTTACTTTAACTCTGTCCCAACTTTTGTTGAGTGTGTTGCAGCCATCAAATTCTAAATTTGTGTATTAAAAAACAAATTAAAAAACAAAAGACAATTAAGTTGGTCAGTAAAACTATTGAAAATCTTTTCTTTGTACTTTTGTCAGTTAAATAAGGGTTCACGTGAATTAACATATCATAAATTTTTGTTTTTATTGCATTTTGGAAAATATACCAACTTTTTTGGAAATGGGGTTTGTACATAAAGACTTGGCCTCCACAGCTGCCTGCGGCAACAAATTCCATAGATTCACCACTCTCTGGCTAAAGAAATTCCTCCTCATCTCCATTCTAAATGGACGTCCCTGCATTCTGAGGCTGTAGGTCTTAGACACTGCCGCCACAGGAAACATCTTCTCTACATTTATTCTAACAAGGCCTTCCACAATTCGATGCTTAAATGAGGTCATCCCTCATTCTTCTGAATTCCAATGAATACAGGCCCAGAGCCATCAAACGCTCTTCATACAATAAGCCATTCAAATCTGGAACCATTTTCGTGAACCTTCTTTGAACCCACTCCAGTTTCAGCATATCCTTTGTTAGATAAGGAACCCAAAATGCTCACAACACTTCAAGTGAGGCCTCACCAGTGCTTTATAAAGTCTCAACATTACATCCTTGCTTTTATATTCTAGTCCTCTTGAAATGAATGCTGACATCGCATTTGCCTTCCTCACCACTCACTGCAAATTAACCTTTAGAAAATCCTGCATAAGGACTCCCAAGTCCCTTTGCACCTCAGTTTTTTTGTATTTTCTCTCCATTTAGAATACAGTCAGCCCTTTCATTTCTTCTACCATGACCATACACTACCCAACACTGTATTCCATCTGTCACTTCTTTGCCCATTTACCTAATCTGTTAAGTCCTTCTGTAGCCTTACTTCCTCAAAACGACCTGCCACTCCATCTATCTTCATATCACCTGCAAACTTTGCAACAAAGCCATCAATTCCATCATCCAAATCACTGACATATAAAGTAAGAAGTAAAAAGACTTGGTCCCAACACAGGCACCCGTGGATCACCAACCACAAAAGGCTCCCTTTATTCCCACTCTTTGCCGCCTGCCAATCAACCACTGCTTTATCCATGTGAGAATCATTCCTGTAAAACCATGGGCTCATAGCTTGTTAAGCAGCCTCATACATGGCACCTTGTCATCTGTACTTGCAAATCTCACATCTATAATGTTAGCACTCCCAACAGATTTGCCATCTTCAGGAAAGTCATTTGACTGCCACTGGTTTCTGGCCAATGTCTGCAATAAGGCATCTGTAAAATGTCTCTTCCTTATTCTGTCAGTGACAAACACACAGTCAGATAAACAAACTTAATCAAGTGGTTCCCAGTAATAGTCATCATAAGCACCAGCCCACTGCCCCCAACCACTAAACTGCACAAGAAATTACTGCAAGTACTCAAACACGTACTTGCCAATCTTTCAACTGCATTTAGCAAAATTTGCCATAGTTAATGGTGGTTTTCTGCTGCAAGCTCACATTAAGTACTAACTGAATTCAAGCCGAGGTCAATGGCATTTAAATCATCGTGGAGAGGCTACATCCTCCACCATTCCATTTCTGACTTGGAGGTGAATTTGTTCAATTATTTTGGTGAAAGTATCATTTGGGTAATAAATACCAAAAGAATTTGTTCTAATTCATTGCATTACTTGATCTCTTCCTAAAAACAAGACTATACCCTTGTGATTTCTTCCAAAGGATGTTTAAAAGATCAAATAATCTTAAGTCCCTTCATCGTCGAGGTTGAATGGACACTTAATACCCAGAGAAAAAGAAGCCATTTTCAACATCTGAAAACCAAAATACTTGTGTTATTGAAGGCACAAGAGACTGCAGCTGCTGGAATCTGGAGTAACAGTGGGTTGGGGGGGGGGGGGGGGTGTGTTGGTGGGGTGGGGGGAGGTATTATCAGTGCTTTGGGCGAAACCCTGCACCAGGACAAGGTTTCAACCGAAAACAACAACTCCCTTTGCCCTCCCAAACTCCCACAAAAGCTGACTGACCCACTGAGTTCCTCCAGCAGATTTGCTGCTATCACTGCAACCTGGAAGAAAACTAAAGACATTCATCAATTCAGGAAGCCGCTAGGGAGGGAGAAAAGCAGAATTAATGCTCCATTGCGATAACCTTTCAACAGAATCAGTAAAGTTAATGTGTTAAGTTGCAGAGGAGGGGGAGCTTAAAGACTGAAAAAAGAGCACGTCTATAAAGTGAACATAGAACGCTACAGAACAGTATGGGCCCTTTGGTAAAAGATTTTGTGCTGACCTATGCAATTCTACTCAAAGATCAATCTAACACTTCCTTCCTTCCCCCTTAGCCCTTTACTTTTCTTATATCTTACTATCTGAGAGGTGCCTGTATGTCCGTAATGTATCAGCTTCTACGAGCACCCCTGGCAGGGCTTAACACGCACCCACCACTCTTTGAGCAAGATACTTGTCCTTGGCATTCCACCCTCTAGACTTTCCTCCAATCACCTTAGAATTATGCCCCCCCCCCCCCCCCACATTAGCTATTTCTGCCCTGGGAAAAAGTCTCTGCCATTCACTCTATTTCTGCCTCTTCTCTTATACATCTCTATCAAGTCACCTCTCATCCTCCTCCACTCCGAAGAGAAAAGCCCCAGCTTGTTCAATCAAGCATAAGACATACTCTCTATCTCTAGTCCAGGCAGCATCCTGGTAAATCTCCTCTGTACCCTCTCTAAAGCTTCCACTGAGGCAACCAGAACAGAACACAGGGTCTGACCACAGTTTCATGTTCAAGGTTAGTATGTTTCTGGGGTGATAAAGCACACAGTTGGATCTGGTGCTGGTGGAGAAGGTGGGGAAGACTTGCTAACTGCAGCTGAACTGTCTAAAGTTGGTGTGAAAATAAGGAGAGAGTAGAGGGTTAAGAATGCTGGAAATGCCCAGCAAATAAAGCAGATGGTAGAGGAAAACTAAATATTACAGGATGACACAAACTGGAATTTACTGTAGAATCACCCAAGCCATCATACGATGGGATAAAAGATGAGATACTCAAGGTCACATGGGGTTTTGCATAAAAGGCCAAAGTGGGAATGGGATCGGAAGTTAATATGGGAGGTCACTGAAATCCCACACCTGAATGGAAGTGCTTTGCAAAAAGTGGCAACTTGATTGTCCACTGTAAACTCTTCTTTGTCACTCTTCTCCTTTGCAACTCATCTCCCTCTTGGTGGATTGCCTCAGTGCCATCAAATTCAATTGACAGATCTTTACCACCACCTTCACACCAGCACAAATAACATCTTGGTCATTTGGTTTCACTTGCTCTCCATGTTTTCGCACATTACCTTTATTCCCTCCTCTTGATATGCACCCCCCCCCCCCCGCACGTGCGTGCGTGCACACACACACACACACACACACACGCACGCACGCACGCACGCACGCACGCACGCACACACACACAGACGCATTACAGCTTAATATGTGCTTGCTTTCTCTGTATGCTTAGTTCCAATGAAAGGTCCCAAGACTTTTTTTGACATTTATTTTTATTCAGAGATACAGCACGTTAACAGGCCCTTCTGGCTAAACGAGCCAGTGCCCCCCCCCCCCATTACACACGTGACCTATTAACTCAAACAAATTTGGAATGTGGAAGGAAGAACCCATTCGTACTTTGGGAGAACGTACACATCCTTTACAGACAGTAATGGAATTGAACCAGGATTGCTGGTGCTGTAATATTTCAAGATACAACGTGGAACAGGCCGTTCCAGCCCAATAAGCCGCACCACCAAACAAATCACCTATTTAACACTTGGCTAGTCACAGGACTATTTACAATGACCAATTAACCTACAAACCTGTACAAGTTTGGACTGTGGGAGAAACCCACTCAGTTCACGGGAGGAACATAACAAATTCCTTACAAACAGTGCCAAAATAAACTCCAAACACCATGATGTGTGATAGTGTTGCGCTAGCCACTACACTACCATGGCGCCTACAAATAGTGTTATAGTAACCTCCACACTAATGTGCCGCTGCAATTATGCTTGAAAGAGTCATTTTTGTTCCTCCTTCCACAAATACTGAATGACCTATCAGGTATGTTCAACACTGTCTATCATAATTTTAGCACATTACGGTCAAGGGATACATACACCCCAATAGTAACATGTTCTGGAAATGTCTGAGTGCTAAACCAAAGGGAAACAAGTAAGGCACATGTCAATAAGCCAAAAGCTCAGCTGAGGCTGCATCAAATCTTCTGGAGATCTCCATACCCCCAACAAAAATATTAACATTTACTTGCACAGAAGAAGGATACAAATATGAAAAGAATATGAAAATCTCAAAGTTCAAAGTGAATTTATTATCAAACTACATATATCTCAACAGATACAATCCTGAGATGCATTTTCTTGTGGGCATACTCAATAAATCCATAATATAATGATAATCATAACAGAATCAGCGAAAGACTGCAGCAACTTGGGCATTCAACTAGTATGCCAAAAACAAACTGTGCAAATACAAAGTGAAAGAAATAATAAATAAATAAACAAGCAATAAATATTGAGAACATGAGATGAAGAGTCATTGAAAGTGAGTTCATAGGTTGCGGGAAGCTGAGTTCAAGGGCCTGATGGTTGAGGGGTAATAACTGTCCTCTACAGTAACATTTTTGGATGCTGATAAAATAATTTATTGGACTGTTACAAAGGTCTTTTCTTCCATTTCAAAAGTTAGCAAGACCTGTATTTGATTCAGAAAAATACATGAATGAGTACTCCAAAGTATAAACCTTCACAAACCACATTCTGCAGAAGCAAGAAGCATTATTAATAAAATGTAGCAGTTACATTATTCAACACCAGTCATGAATAATCTGCTATTGTGGTACCAGGCTGTCAAAACCCATTTACTTTAATATAGAAAGAGAAGCAACCAATGTTAAATGACGTATTGGCTTACTGTAACATGCAGCATAAAATAAACATGAAATTTCCTGATAAGTAACTACAATAAGGCTAACCCCTCACAATTCTATAAGTCTGATTATGTAACGGGCTGAACTATAAATTGAAAAGTCAGCATATTTGCTCATGTTCATGTGTTAATCAACCATGCAGATATGAAATTATTTGTCAAAATGTTATTTTGCTGGCCAAACATGCATCAACTGTAAACTGCCCATGGAGACTCCTCAAACATATTGCAGAAAATAACTACATAGAAAGATTTCCCTGCAATAACCTCCTGGCTGAAATTGTATAAGACATAAGTGAGGCCTAAGTTGGAGATCTGTATGCACTGTTGGTCACCTACCCACAGGAAAGTCTTCACTACTAGAGGGATTGAATTTAAGAGCAGGGAGATGATGTTGCAACTGTATAGGGTACTGGTGAGGCTGCATCTGGAGTAATAAAGTCCCCTGGTCCTGATGGAATGCATCCCAGGGTACTGAAAGAAATGGCAAAAGTTATGGTAGAAGCTTTAGTGATAATTTACCAAAATTCTCTGGACTCTGGGCGGGTCCCAGCAGATCGGAAGATGGTGAGTGTCACACCACTGTTCATAAAAGGATGCAGGCAAAAGGCAGGTAACTATAGGTCAGTTAGTTTAACATCTGTAGTTGGGAAAATGCTTGAAGCTCACGTTAAAGAAGAAATAGTGAGGCATCTAGAAAGAAATGGATCCATCAGGCAGACGCAGCATGGATTCAGCAAAGGCAGGTCCGGTTTGACGATATTTACTGGAGTTCTTTGAAGATATAAAAGCAATGGATAGAAAGGAACAGCTGGATGCTATTTACTTGGATTTCCAGAAGGCATTCGATAAGGTGCAGCATAAAAGACTTATCCATAAGATGAGGATGCATAGAGTTGAGGGTAATGTATTAGCACGGATAGATGTATGGTTAACTAATAGAAAACAGAGATTTGGGATACATGGGTGTTACTCTGACTGGCAATCAGTGGTGAGCGGTGTGCTGCAGGGGTTGGTGCTGGGCCTGCAACTGTTCACGATATACATTAACAATCTGGAAGAGGGGACTGAGTGTAAATTTGCTGATGATACTAAATAGAGTGAAAAAGCAAACTGTGCAGAAGATACAGAGAATCTTCAGAGATATAGATAGGTTAAATGTGTGGGCAAGGGTCTGACAGATGGAGTACAATGTTGGTAAATGCAAGATCATCCACTTTGGAAGGAAAAATGGAAGATCAGATTATTATTTAAATGGTAAAAATTACAGCATGCTACTGTGCAGAGGGACTTGGGAGTGCTTGTGCACAAATCACAAAAGATTGGTTTCCAGATGCAGCAGACTATCAAGGCAAATGGGATGTTGGCCTTCATTGCTAGAGGGATTGAATTGAAGAGCAGGGAGGTTATGCTGCAACTGTACAGGGTACTGGTGAGGCCAAACCTGGAGTAATACGTGCAGTTCTGGTCTCCTTACTTGAGGAAGGATATACTGGCTTTGGAGGTAGTGCAGAGGAGGTTCACCAGGTTGATTCCAGAGATGAGGGGTTAGACCATGAGGAGAGACTGAGTCACCCCAGACTGTATTCACTGGAATTCAGAAGAATGACAGGAAATCTTATAGAAACATATAAAATTATGAAAGGGATAAATAAGTTAGAGGCAGGAAAGTTGTTTCCACTGGTAGGTGAGACTAGAACTAGTGGACATAGCCTCAAGATTCGGGGGAGTAAATTTAGGATGGAGATGAGGAGGAACTGCTTTTCCCAAAGAGTGCTGAATCTGTGAAATTCTCTGCCCATTGAAGCAGTGGAAGCTACCACAGTAAATATATTTAAGACAAGGTTGGATAGATTTTTGCATAGTAAGGGAATTAAGGGTTATGGGGAAAAGGCAGGTAGGCGGAGATCAGCCATGATCTTATTGAATGGTGGAGCAGGACTGACCCTAGGCCAGATGGCCAACTCCTGCTCCTACTTCTTACGTTCTAAGTGCTGAGAGATTTACAAGTATGTCGCTGGGTCTGGAGTCCCTCAGTTATAGGGAAAGGATGAATAGGTTGGGACTTAATTCCCTAGAATGGCATGGAAAACTGAGGGGAGATTTGTTAGAGGTAGACAACATTATGAAGGTATAGTTAGGGAAAATGCAAGCAGTCTTTTTCCACTGAGGCTGGGTAAGGCTAGAACTAGAGGCAATGGGTTAAGGGTGAAAAGTGAAATGTTTAGGGGAACTTCCTCGTTCAGAGTGGCGCAAGTGAGGAACTAGCTTCCGGTGCAACTGGTGGATGCAGGGTCAATTATAACATTTAAGAGAAATTTGGATGGTACAAGGATGGGAGGGGTATGGAGGGCTATGGTCCGGGTGCAGGTTGATGGGACTAGGCAAATTAATAATTTGGCACAGACTAGATGGGCCAAAGGGTTTGTTTCTGTGCTGTAGTATTCTCTGGCTCTATGGCTCATGGATACCCACAAAGCTACGCATTGACGTGGACTTTTACAAAAGCAAAGTTTTACAAACAAATATGAAGTCAATGCTCTGCAAGAAAATTACGCGATACATGTGAGAAAAGACTAAAAGGACAAATATTTCAACTAACACTATATTACAATCAATTAAAAATGCTGGACTACCCACTAAAACAACAGAAATTCAGGTTATAGATAATTATACTGTCTGTTGATCAGACTATTTCTTGATTTCTTCATTTGTTTGCTTAACTAGAAAATAAAGATTCATTAAGTCAAACTCTGGGTGTTCTCAATAACTGGTCATAATAGTGAGATTTTCTAATCAACAGCAAAGTAAAGGCACTTGTAATGAACCTTGGAAAATGCAATGTCTGCAAGAACTGAATAGACTCCATAGAGGGGGTTTCCCTTTTTCCAACGAGTTTGTATATGGCGCCCTTAATTTGGGATCAAGCCATCCACCAACAGTTGGGTTGGTAGATCAACCACAGATTCTATACATTAATAAGGTCATCTTCTCAGGTGCTCCCTCAGGACTGAAGACAGCTCGCTTGCTCTCCATTTTTAAGAGCTAAGGTGTCTCAACACTCAGGATACCTGCCTTGGAATAGAATTCATTTATCCTTTGCTTAGGTTTCAGGAGCTTGCAGAGATAGATTTGGCGACTTTTCATCAGTACTTTAAAGCGCCTGTTGTAAGTAATCAAGGTCGGGCAATCACAAAAGAGCTGCTGCACAGAGCATGAGTATCATGGCAAGTAATCTGCAAATAATGCACAGAAGCTTCTCCACTAAAAGGAAATGGGACTAGATTGATAATAATAACTAGGGGTTTCAGATATCTGAAGGCCAAGATCTGAGATGTTGTGACAAAAAGAAGAAGTGGTAAAATAAAGTCTCTAAGGCAGGGGTTCCCATGGACTTCTACCATTAACCAAGGGGTCTATGCTTGCCACGTTGTGAACCCCTGGTCTAAGAGGTCCAGCAAATTGCTGACAGCCATGTTGTGTGGGTTAAGGCCATCCATTGTCTATGCACCACCAACAGCCAAGAATGGAGATAAGCTCATCTAGGATGGTTAATAAAGAAGAAACCACTGGGAATCATAAAAAATTGGAAAAGCTTATCACAGTTATAAAAGCTACCATACAAAACAGAAAAGAGGAAAATTGGCCAACAGTGGAGGAAGTTTAAAAAATCACATGGGAAGAAAAAGTTCAAAAATATGGTCAGGGAAGTATTGCTGCGAGTGTTTTAAGTCAGTGGAGAATCTTTAAGCTCGCATTTGAGGAGCTCCCAATGCACACTGTAACAGGACCAGAATAAACTGATGTATTTGAGCAACTCACTACTGCTGAATGAGATCTTATTGGGTGACTGAGTTCCACGTGAAAGCCATATTCAGGATTCAAGCCAAACTGACAAATCCTTCCAAGAGATGAAAATCTTTGGCAGATCTCAACTGTGATTCAACATGTGTTTTGAATGCCCTTGACTCCATCCCACAGCAAATCACCGTCCTTTCTGGTCAACAAGTCATTAATAAAAGTGGCAACTAATAAACAAGGCAATGGAATAGACAGTGTCGCTGCTGAATATCTAAAACATGGCAATGAGTAACTTTAGTCAAATCCCCCCCCCCCCCCCAACACACAGTGCATTGCAAGCCTGTTATTAGACCAAATTAGAAAGCTATGGATAAAAGGTGGGTAAACAGATTATAGATGGGTGCTTCAAATACTTATGTAAAGCTAAACCATTCTCTCAGTGTAAAAACAAGTTGTTGCTCAACTATGGGTCACTGTGCTCAACACACATGTGGGATGATCAATGGCAAGTTTTTGTGAGTTTGTAAATGGACTACAGTGTTTTGAATGACCTTGGTCTTATAGAGTGTAAAGTCAGCCTGGCACACTACAGAACTGTCACAACCAGAGTTGGGACACTGGTGAGGTGAGGCAGGCCCTGTCAAAATAACAGTAAACTTCTAAATCCACGGAGGCAATAAACAGGATATAAACTTAAATTTTCAGGACCAGTTGTTGCATAGCACTAAGTATGGCCAGCAAAATAATTAAGAACTTTATTTTAATTTATAGATACAACATGGTACAGGCTCTCAAACCTAATGAGCCTAGGGTTTCCAGTTAGATCCATGTGATCAATTAACCGACTAACCTGTACGTCTTTGGAATGTGGAAGGAAACTGACACACCCCGAGGAAGCCCACACAGTCACGGGAAGAAACATACAAATTCCTTACAGACAGCGGTGGCATTGAACCCGAGAGAACGAAAGGGAAAGTGAGAGCCTGGTGACACAAAGGTGGTGCTGTTTAAGCAAGTGTGGTGAAAGCTGGCTAACTATAGTTGATGTGTCTGAAGAAATGTAGAAGATCAATCTCCGGTCTCTACCCTATTACTGCCATTTCCTTTGTTCCTCGTTGCTTAAAACATGCTTAAAAATAGCTTAAAAATCAAACTTCTTCTGTTTGAAAAATGCTTTGTTAGCTAGCAGTATAAAGGGTGTGAAAAAATGCATACAACATGCAAATACTTATTTTTAATGTCGATTTTAACAAATATGTTATGTATGCCAATTGCAACCCTCAACAAAACTAACATGTCATGTCTTAGACGTTGCTGAGGAGAAAGCGTTTGTATCATGGACTATCGTAGGATTAAAGGACTGTGTATGTGTACAGATGGAAGACAGTAGCAGGGCTCCTTTTGCTCTTGTTGATTTGTTGCTTGTGTTGTTCTGTTGAGCACTGTGGGCACGCTATGCTGGCACTGGAATGTGTGCCAACACTTACAGGGTGCCCCCAGCACATCCTCGGGCATGTTGGTTTTGAATGGAATTGACTTTATTACTTACATCCTTCATATACATGAGGTTGCTAACACAATGATATATTTCATTCTGATGTTTCAAAGTGCATGTGATAATCTTTAAAGTGCAAGGAATGGAGGGATTATTTTAGTTGGGCATTTGATTACTAACTTAGTTAGTTTGTCACAACATTGTGGGCCAAAGGACTTGTCCCCAAGGTGTGCTGTTCTTCATTCAGGATATGTTAGTCTCTATTTATTTGATCTCCATATGAAGATGTTAGTTTAACAGATGCTCTTAAACATGACCAAGAGATCACCAAATCTGTAATAAGGTATGGAGCTATTCTAAAACATTACTTAACTAGATACTTAGCACATATGGCGTATATGAAAAGCAATAGGAATAAACTATTTTTAGTGTTTGAAAGTGAAAAATTAGTGGAAGGTAGTTTACAGACCAAGTACAATAGACTTTGACGTGTTTGCATAAATGTGCACTTAAAACCTGAGTTACAAAACATAGGAAAACAGCAGGGGAGAAATTGGAAGGCCTTCTGAAGAGACAGCACAGACACAACAGCATAAAGAACTCCTCCTGGGTTGTATGATTCTTAAATCACAAACCACAGAACCCAACCTCAACATTGTTATTCATCAATAAAGACTGCCACTCTAAAATACCAATAATTTTCTTTTCATGAGGAGGGACTGAAATTAATGTGTTTGACTTGCCAAAGTATTTTTCTGCTTTACTATAATCCCTGCATTCCCACAGCTGGAAATGGCGTGAGGTAGGCACTTATGGTCAATACAAAACCTGTTTGATTAATGCAATTACAGGCTATCAAACGAAGCGCAAAGAAACCTACAAGGGAATTTGTAGTAATCATTAAGCTGTGAGTATATCTATTAATTTCATTATTTTGCATTAAGAGTGCATCATAAAACTTAACTGTGATCCAGGAGATAACAGACTTAAATCATGTATGGTCCACACTCTAGCTCAATTTAAACAGTGTTAGTTTGATTGCTATAAATATTACCATAGGGTTGCATGCTATGAAAGTACTGCTTAATTCTATGTGGTCAGAGTCAGAACTGTAGAGCAGCAAAACAGACCCTTCATCTGATCTCATCCACGTTGACTGAGATGCTTACCAGAGCTAGTCCCAATTGTTTGCCTTAAGCCTATATTCCTCTAAACCGTAGCTAATCTTGCTAATAAAGAACAGGATAAAGGAAAAATAGAGAGGGGCAATAAACAGGGAAATCAAGGAGTACAACATATTAGTGTGACTTTACAAAAGGCCTGAAACAGAATTGGAATGTAGGGATTATAGAAATACGGTGAGATGGCAGCAAGTTCGATTGCTGCGGATTCTACGGGGCCAAGCAAAAGTGCTTTGTCTTTTTTAAGTGTATTTTTTACGATCACAAGGCCAGATGGACATCAACAACTTAAAGTACTGCAGGACTCCTCCCATTAGTGAGGTACTCGTTGATGAAGAAACTTGTGGCTAAGCAGATGATGCAGGAGGGAGGGCTTCAGATTTCTGGATTATTCCAGAGAAGATGGGACCTGCACAGGAAGTACAATTTTCACCTGAACTGGAGAGAGGACTAATATCCTAGTGGGAAGGTTTGCAAGTGCTGTAGCGGTGGGGAGCGGAGGGGGTGTCAAATAAGAGTTGCAGGGGGTTGGGAACCAGAGTGCGAGAACAGATAGTAGAGTGATTGTGGAGACAGATGTTGTTAAGCCTACATACAAAGTCAGGAATCAAAAGGTTGAGCACGGTGGGACTAATGTTCTGACTTCAATGTGTGTTGTAGGAAAAGCAGATCAGCTTGGGGCATGGATCTATGGAATTATGGCATTGTAGCCATTAGTGAGACTTGGTTGCAGGAAAGGCAGGTATGGCAGCTCAAAGTTCAGGGGTTCTGGTTTCTGGCAAAGGTGTACTCGGTCAGTGGGACACTTTCAAAAGTGAAATTTTGAGAATATGGAGTTTGTACTTTTCACGTCAGAATAAAAGGCAAGGATAACAGGTTAAGGGAACACTGGTATTAAAAGAATATTGAATTGAATTGACTTTATTACTTACATCCTTCACATACATGAATAAAAATTTTTACATTATATCTCCATCCAAATGTACAATGTGCAATTTATAGTCATTTGTAATAAATAGTATGTCAGGACAGACAATATAACATAGAAATACAATTGTATCGGCATGAATTAATCAGTCTGATGGCCTGGTGGAAGAAGCTGTCTTGGAGTCTGTTGGTCCTGGCTTTTATGCTGCAGTACCATTTCCCGGATGGTAGCAGCTGGAACAGTTTGTGGTTGGGGTACTCGGGTCTCCAATGATCCTTCAGGCCCCTTTTACAGACCTGTCTTTGTAAATGTCCTAAATAGTGGGAAGTTCACATCTACAGATGCGCTGGGCTGTCTGCAATACTCTCTGCATAGTCCTGCGATTGAGGGCAGTACAATTCCCATAGCAGGCAGTGATGCAGCTCTCAATTATGCCCCTGTAGAAAGTTCTTAGGATTTGGGGGCTCATACCAAACTTCTTCAACTGTCTGAGGTGAAAGAGGCGCCGTTGTGCTTTCTTCACCACACAGCTGGTATGTACAGACCACGTTAGATCCTTAGTGATACCTCAGATTCATTGATGTCAATAGAGGTTAGCTGGTCTCCATTCCTCCTGTAATCCACAACTAGCTCCTTTGTTTTTGCAATACTGAGGGAGAGGTTGTTTTCTTGACACCACTGTGTCAGGGTGATGACTTCTTTACTATAGGCTGCCTCGTTATTATTTGAGATTAGGCCATCAATGTAGTGTCGTCAGCAAATTTAATTAGTAGATTGGAGCTGTGGGTGGCAACACAGTCATGGGTATACAGAGAGTAAAGGAGGGAGCTTAGGACACAACCCTGAGGGGCACCTGTGCTGAGGGGAAGAGGGGAGGAGGTGAGGGAGCCCACTCTTACCACCTGCCAGTGATCTGACAGAAAGTCCAGGATCCAGCTGCAAAAGGCAGGGTGAAGGCCAAGGTCTCTGAGCCTGACTAAGAAAAGGAAGGAGGTGTACAGTCAAGTCACTTTTTATTGTCATTTCGACCATAACTGCGGGTACAGTACACAGTAAAAGGAGACAATGTTTTTCAGGACCATGGTGTGACATGAAAGAATACAAAAACTACACTGAACTACGCAGATATAGCCAGGTAGAAACAAATGAGGTATTTGAGAAGTATAAGAAATGTTAAGAGAACACATAAGGAAATCAAGAGCACTAAAGAAGACACGAGGATGCTCTGGCAGACAAGGTATTCCCTTGGACCCCATGGGAGCCTAGTACAGAAATTGCAGGAGCCCTAGCAGAGATATTTAAATCATCCTTAGCCACGGTTGAGGTGCCGGAGGATTAGCAGATAGTTAATGTCGTTCCATTGTTTAAGAAAAGTTCTAAGAATAAGACAGGAAATTATAGGCTGGTGAGCCTGACATGTGGTGGGAAAGTTATTGGATAAACAGGGGCTGATTAAGGATAGTCAACATGGCTTTGTGCATGATAGGTTGTGTCTAACCAATCTTATAGAGTTTTTCAAGGAAGTTACCAGGAAAGTTGATGAAGGCAAGACAGTGCATCTTGTCTACAAGGCCTTTGACAAGGTCCCACATAGCGAGTTGGTCAAGAAGGTTCAGTTGCTTGGCATTCAAGATGAGGTACTAAATTGGCATTGGCTTTTTTGGGAGAAGCCAAAGAGTGGTAGTAAATAGTTGCCTCTTTGACTGGAGGCCTCTGTCTAGTGGTGAACTACAGGGATTGGTGAGGGGTCTGTTGTCATCTACTGTATAGCGACAAGATCTACAGCAGATCTCAATGATAATGTGGTAAACCAGATCAGCAAATTTGCAGATAACACCAAGAAAGGGGGTGTAGTAGACAGCAAGGACCACTATCAAACTTGCAGCTGGATCTGAACTAGCTGCAAAAATGAGCTGAATTAGTCATAAATAAAGCTTTTGGCACATTGACCATCATATATCAAAGTATTGAGTACCAGAGTTGGGATGTTATGTTGAAATTGTATAAAATGTCAGTAAGGCCTAATTTGGAGTATTGTGCAGTTTTGGTCACCAACCTACAGGAAAGATGTAAATAAGATTGAAAGAGTACAGAGAAAATTTACAAGGATTTTGCTGGATATTGAGGATCCGAGTTATAGGGAAATAGTGAATAGGTTAGGACTTTATTCCCTAGGAAGATTGGGAGGAGATTTGATAGAAGCACGTAAAATAGTGAGGGGTATAGGTCAGGTAAATGCACGCAGGCTTTTTCCATGGAGGTTGGGACTACAACTACAGGTCATGAGTTAAGGGTGAAAGGTGAAATGTTTAAGGGGAACATGAGGGGTAACTTCTTCACTCAGAGGGTGGTGAGAGTGTGGAACAAGCTGCCAGTACAAGTTCTGGATGCAGGGTCAATGCAACATTTAAGAGAAATTCGGACACATACATGGATGGTTGGTGTATAGAGGACTATAGTCTAGGTAACAGTCGATGGGACTAGTCAAATAAATGGTTTGGCATGGACTAGATGGGCCAAAGGGCCTGTTTCTGTGCTGTAGTGTTTTATGACTATTACACCCATGTGTAATAGTCCACTATTACACCTAAAACCTACTAACACGGATGTCTTTGGACTGTGGAAAGAAACCCATGTGGTCACGGGGGGAATGTAGAAACTCTGAACAAACAGCAGTGCAGTTGAACCCGGGTCACTGGCACTGTAATGCCATTATGCTAACACATCTCCCCAACTTATCAATGTGTTAATATCTATATTTGAAATATACTGCGGATTACAATCCACAAATATATTCATCTTCGAAAATTCAGAGTTTCCAATGCAGTAAATACTCATGATACAGCATTAAACTAACGTCACTCAGACCTCCTACTGTGAAGCATCACAGCTTCAGGAGGCAGCCGCTCAGGCCACATGTATGGAGATGAAGGGTATTGTCCTGAAACGCTGGCTACTTATTCTCCTCCACAGATGCTGCCTGACCTGCTCAGTTCCTCCAGCATTTATTGTGTGCTACTCAGGAGTTCCAGCATCTGCAAAATCTCTTGCGTTTACAGTTTCAGGACATTGTACATGACACTAGTTTGTGAATACCACAATGCAGTTCAGTTCTACTGATTTCCTCTGAGTCCATGGAGAAAACTGCAAAAAGTATGGTAGTAGGATAAATCTAAATAATAGATAGTAACTCTCAAACTTCTGTGGTGAGCAAAGCATGCATGAACATCTCAAAGCTGCTGTCACCACCACAGCAAAACTCAGACCATCATCTCCAATGCTGAACACTGGGAGCTTCGCTGAAGGACTGTTAGAAGAACTTGGTTCAAAGATCACACTATAGAAATGAGAAGTGAACAAAATGCTATCTACATTGTCAACGGATGTAAACAATTCTGGGAAGTCAGTGACCACGGTGCCAACGCTCAACTTCTTCTGCCTTGCTCAATGGTAAAGGGTTCTAACTGCTCTGTACTCTGGTAACTGGCTGTAATATGGTAACTTGCAAGATGTTTGTTTCATAATCGAACTTTGTAGTTAATAGTGATAATTAGCAGCTAGTACAGGTTTTTGGGAAGGACATCAACAGTATAAATAGGTCTTGATAGAAGTTTATAAAATTATGAGGGGAATGTGATTAGGTCGACAGTCAGAATCTCTAAGCCTTGGTAAAAACGTCAAATACTAGAGGATATGGATTTAAGTTGAGAGGGGGAAGGTTCACACACAGTAGGGTCTGGAATGAGGTTTGTCGAGGCCTCAGCATTTGTCAAGGGCCGTTCCCATCTGTCCCACAATCTTTTTTGACCTCCTAATGTAGGCCGAAGGTACCGCAGTACAAGGACAAGGAATGTTCGGCAGGATAACCGCTTCATCCCCAAGGCTGTGAGACTTCTGAATGCCTGCCTCCACCCAGTACGTACTTATGACAGCACCAGTAGCAATATACTGCTGTATATTTAACTATGAGCTGTATATACACTTTGTCAACTTGTATATCTACAGAATATTTTATTATCTATTAATATTATTGTTACCATTTTGCGTTGTATATGATATATGTGCTGGGTTTTGCACCTTTATCCCAGAAGAGTTTTTTTTGCTTAGCCGCATAAATGCTAATAAACTTGAACCTGGGCTGCAGGGGTAGTGTGGAAGCAGATACTACAGTGGTGTTTAATAGGCTGTTAGACTGACTTGTGAAAAACTTAAGACATACTCTTATGAATATACAGACATACGGATCACACACAGGAAGGAAAGATTTAATTTGGCACATTTTTGGTAAAGACATTGTGGGCCGAACAGTGTGTTCCTGTACTGTACTGTACTGTTCAATGTTCCATTTTATTACCCAGTTCAAGAGAATGAATATATCTTGAAAAAGTAAGCATTACTTAATCATACTCCACAAAAACATATTGAATAGATTAGATCATATTTACAATGGCTTTTATTTTCCAATGAATGTACTAGTGGGAGATAAATATATAGTTAAAAAAACAATAATATAGGTTTAATTTTAAATTACTTTAGTAATTTACACACATTTATATTATCCACCATTTATTTAAATGTTACTTGTTCACCTCCCACCATTTTTAGATCATTCATATAAAAGCCACATATAAATTAGCTCTAATAGGCCATTCTAACGCTGTATCAAATTGATTTTTTTCAGTTAAGTAGAAGAATGTGAACAAATTGCTTGAGTCTTTCAACAACTTATTTTCTGATATTGGCTACAAGTGGCATCACAATGGAATGTAATTGGCAAATAGATTTTTCAAAGTTTCATGGCATTATGAAAGATGGGACAATTAGTGATTTGCAATTGTAGTATTAAAATCAGTGTGTTGAGCATAAATTAATCATAGAACTAATTATTGTTCCTAATCACATGCATTTATCTGAATGTGTTGGTTACACTCTTGGGATTCCAGTTGGTTACACATAGAGAATGGAAAACCAGAAAAATAAGTTACTAAAATCCAATTTATTACAATCCAATTGAACATAAATAACTAATCACCAACTGAAACATTTGAGCAGACAATCCTGAACAAGGCAATTCAATCTGCTCTGTCAAATGAATTCAGTTTCTTCACAAATGTGCCAAGGAAAGTATGTCCAAATTCTAGACTGTGATAACAATGTAGAAAAAGTTCTCTTTCCCTCTTTCAGCTTTATTTATTTTATATATAATCGCTACCTAACAAAACAATTGCCAGAAGAAGCAGTTTCCCTATACTTGCATTACTGAAAATCCTCAATTTTCAATAACATTAAGATTTCTTCAATTTTCTCAGCTTCACTGCAAAATACCATGAGTTTCTTCGCCACTTTATATAACTGGCATCCCTTATTCCATCTTGGGAGTCCAGATGCCTTTCTTGTAAATGTAGATTCACCACCCTCTGGCTAAAGAAATGTTTCCTCATCCCTGTTCTAAATGGACATCCTTCCATTCTGAGGATGTGCCCTCTTGTCCTTGACTACCCCAATTATAGGAAACATTCTCTCCACAGCCAGTATCTAGGCCTTTCAATATTTGATAGGGTCCAATGAGCTCTCCTGGCCTCCCCCCCCCCCACCCCCCCATTCTTCTAAATTCTAGCTAGTATACATCCAGAGCCATCAAATGCTCATACATTAATCCTTTCATTTCTGGGATAATTCTTGTGAACGTCCTCTGGACCCCCTCCAATGCCAGCACATCCTTTCTTAGATAGAGGGCCCAAAACTGCTCACAATACTACAAGCGCAGTCTGATTAATGCTTTATAAAGCCTAAGCATTAATCCTTGCTTTTGTATTCTAGTCCTCTCAAAATAAAAACTAATATTACATTTGCCTTCCTTACCAACAACTCAACTTGCACGTTAACCTTTAGGGAATCCTGCTTGAAGATCCTCAAGTCCCTTTGCAAATCTGATTTTTGAGTTTTCTTCCCATTTAGAAAACAGTCCATGACTTTATTTCTTCTGCAATCGTGCATGACCATCCACCTCCCTACTCCATATTCCATCCACCATATCTTTGCCCTTTCTCCCAATCTGCAGACACCCAATTTCCTCAATATTACCTGCCCCTCCACCTATCTTTGTATTGTCTGCAAACTTGGCCACAAAACCATCAATTCCTTCATCCAAATCATTGACATACAACATGAAAAGAAGTGGCCCCAATACCAACCCATACTTCATACCACTAGTCACCAGCAGCCAACCAGAAAAGGCATCCTTTATTCTCATTCTTTGCCTCCTGCCACTGAGTCAATATTCTATCCATGCTAGTATATTTCCTGCAATTCTAGAAACATAGAAAACCTACAGCACGATACAGGCCCTTCAGCCCACAATGCTGTGCCGATCGTGTACTTACTTTAGAAATTACCTAGGGTTACCCATAGCCCTCTATTTTTCTAAGCTCCATGTATCCAAGAGCCTCTTAAAAGACCCTATTGTATCCGCCTCCACCACAGTCGCTGGCAGCCCATTCCATGTGCTCACCACTCCCTGCATAAAAGACTTACCCCTGACATCTCCTCTGTACCTACTTCCAAGCAGTGACTATCCACACGACCAATGCCTCTCATCAACTTATACATCTCTATCAGGTCACCTCTCATCCTCCGTCATTCCAAGGAGAAAAGGCAAAGTTCACGCAACCTAGTCTCATAAGGCATGCTCCCCAATCCAGGCAACATTCTTGTAAATCTCCTCTGCACCCTTTCTATGGCTTCCACATCCTTCCTGTAGTGAGGTGACCAGAACTGAGCACAGTACTCCAAGCAGGGTCTGACCAGGGTTCTATACAACTGTAACATTACCTCTCGGCTTTTGAACTCAATCGCACGGCTGATGAAGGCCAATGCGCCATATGCCTTCTTAACCTGCGCAGTGGCTTTGAGTGTCCTATGGACTCGGACCCCAAGATCCCTCTGATCGTCCACACTGTCAAGAGTCTTACCATTAATACTATGTTCTGCCACCATATCTAACCTACCAAAATGAACCACTTCACATTTATCTGGGTTGAACTCCATCTGCTACTTCTCAGCCCACTTTTACATCCTATCAATGTCCCACTGTAACTGATGACAGCCCTCCACACTATCCACAACACCCCCAACCTTTGTGGCATCAGCAAATTTACTAACCCATTCCTCCACTTCCTTATCCAGGTCATTTATAAAAATCATGAAGAGAGGAGGTCCCAGAACAGATCACTGAAGCATACCACTGGTTACTAACCTCCATGCAGAATATGATCCGTCTACAACCACTCTTTGCCATTTGTGGGCAAGCCAATTCTGGATCTACAAAGCAAGGTCCCCTTGAATCCCATGCCTCCTTACTTTCGCAATAAGCCTTGCATGGGGTAACTTATCAAATGCCTTGCTGAAATCCATATACACTACATCTACTGCTCTACCTTCATCAATGTGTCTAGTCACATCCTCAAAATATTCAATCAGACTAGTAAGGCACAACCGGCCTTTGACAAAGCCATGCTGACTATTCCTAATCATATTCTGCCTCTCCAAATGTTCATAAATCCTGTCTCTCAGGATCTACTCCATCAACTTACCAGCCACTGAAGTAAGACTCACTGGTCTATAATTTCCTGGAACACACACAAAATGCTGGTGGAACACAGCAGGCTAGGCAGCATCTATAAGGAGAAGTACTGTTGACGTTTCGGGCTGAGACCCTTCATCAGGACTGTGTTCCACCAGCATTTCGTGTCTGTTGCTTGAATTTCCAGCATCTGCAGATTTCCTTGTGTTTGCTTATAATTTCCTGGGCTATCTCTACTCCCTTTCTTGAATAAGGGAACAACATCTGCAACCCTCCAATCCTCCGGAACCTCTCCTGTCTTCATTGATAATGCCAAGATCATTGCCAGAGGTTCAGCAATCTCCTCCCTCACGTCCCACAGTAGCTTGGGGTATATCTCATCCAGTCCTGGTGACTTATCCAACTTGATGCTTTCCAAAAGCTCCAGCACATGCTCTCTCTTAATGTCTATAAGCTCAAGCTTTTCAGTCCGCTGCAAGTCATCACTACAATTGCCAAGGTTCTTTTCTGTACTGAATACTGAAGCAAAGTATTCATTAAGAACTTCAGCTATCTCCTCCAGTTCCATACACACTTTTCCACTGTCACATTCGATTGGTCTTATTCTCTCATATCTTAGCCTCTTGCTCTGGACATACTCGTAGAATGCCTTGGGGTTTTCTTTAACCCTGCTCGCCAAGGCCTTCTCATGGTCCTTTCTGGCTCTCCTAATTTCGTTCTTAAACTCCTTCCTGTTAGCCGTACAATTTTCTGGATCTCTCTCATTATCTAGGTTTTTAACCTTTTGTAAGCTCTGGGCTCTTATCTTGTTAAGCAGCCTCATGTGCAGCACTCAAAGGCCTTCTGAAAATCCAAATAAATACCACCCATTAACTGTCCTTTGTCTAACTTAAATGCCGTTTCCTCAAAGAATTCCAACAGATTTGTCCTGCAAAATTTCCCCTCAAGTAAAGCATGCTGATTTGCCCTATTTTGTCATGTGTCTCCAAGTCCCCAGTTAACCTCATCCTTAATAATAGATTATAATATCTTTCTAACTCTTCTGCCTCCCTCCCTTCTTAAAGAGTGAGTGACATTTGCAATTTTCCAGTCTTCAGGATCCATTCCAGAACCTAATGATTCTTGGAAGATCATGTCTCTACAATCTCTTCAACCACCTCTATCAGAACCCTGGGTGTAGTCCAGGTGATTTATCTACCTTTAAACTTTTCAGCTTCCCAAGCACCTTTTCCTTAGTAATAACAACAACACTCACTTCTGCCTTTTGACACTCTCACGTTTCTGGCATTTTGCCATTGTCTCCCACGGTGAAGACTGACACAAAATACTTATTCAGTTTGTCCACCATTTCTTTGTTCCCATTACTATCTCTCCAGTGTCATTTTCCAGCAGACTGATATCCACTCGTCTTTCTTTTACTCTTTATATATCTGAAAAAAACATTTTGTATCCTCTTATGTTACTAGCTAGCTCACCTTCATATTTCATCTTTTCTCTCTTTGTGGCTTTTTAAGTTGCATTTTGTTGGTTTTTAAGCTTCCCAATCTTCTACCTTCACATTCATTTTTGCTATATGTCCCCTCTTTGGATTTTATGCTGTATTTGACTTTCCTTGTCAATGACAATTGCCTCTCCCTTCCTTTAGAATACTTCTTCATCTTTCAGAGGTATCTTTCCTTTGCCTTCTGAATTGGTCCCAGAAACTCAAGTCATTGTCCTGCCATCATCCCTGCTAGTGTGTCCTTCCAATCAACTTTAACCAGCTCTTCTCTCATGCCTCTATAATTCCCTTTACTCAACTGTAATACTGATGCAGCCCATTTTAGCTTCTCCTTCTCAAACAGCAGGGTGAATTCTGTCATATTATGACCACTGTCTCCTAAGGCTCCCTAATCAAATCTGGATCATCACAAACACTCAATCCAGAATTGCCTTTCCCTCATGGGCTCAACCACAAGCTGCTCTAAAAAGCCATCCTGTAGGTATTCTACAAATACCCTCTCTCGGGATGCAGCACCAACCTGATCTACATGCGTACTGAAATCCCCCATGACCTTTGCAACATTGCCCTTTTTATGTGCCTTTTCTATCTCTCACTGTAATTTGTAGCCACATCTTGGCTACTGTTTGTAGGCCTGCACACAAGCCTCATCAGGGTCTTTTTACCCTTGCTGTTTCTTAATTTTACCCACAAGGATTCTACATCTTCTGATCCTATGTCACCTCTTTCTAAGGATTTGATTTCAGTTTTTCCAACAGAGCCACCCCACCCCACCTACCTACTTGACTATCCTTTTGATACAACATGGATGTTAAGCTTTCAACTATGATCTTCTTTCAGCCATGGCTCAACGATGCCTACCTCATACCTGCCAACCTCTAACTGTGCTACAAGATCATCTATCTTATTGTGTATGTTGTGTGCATTCAAATATAACACCTTCAGTCTGTATTCTTCATCCTTTTTTATCTTGGCCCCTGTTACACTTGAACTTGCACTGACTGCAATTTTGCCCCTTCATCTGCCTGCCCATGCTCACAGTCCTACTACAAACTGCACCTCGTTGTACACCAACTGCCCTATCACTCTGGTTGCCAGCCCCCTGCCAAATTAGTTTAAACCCTTCTCAACAATCTTGAAAACATACCCACAGGATGTTGGTTCCCCTTGGGTTCAGGTGTAACCTATCCTTTTTGCATAGGTCAATACCTTCCCTAGGACAGATTCCAATTATCCAGAAATCTGAAACGCTGTTCCCTGCACCAATTTTTCATCCACACATTCATCTGTCAAATCATCCTATTCTTACCTTCACTGGCAAGTGGCACAGGCAGCAATCCAGAGATTTACTACACTGGAGTTCCTACTTTTCAGCTTTCTACCTAACTCCCTATATTCTCTCTTCAGGACCTCCACTCTTTTCCTACCTATGTTGTTGGTACCAATATGCACCATGACTTCCCGCTGTTCACCATCTCCCTTTAGAATGTTGCGTACCCAGTCCAAGACATCCCTGCCATTCAGTTGTCTCCTTCACATCCACAGAATCTGCGGTCTGCTCCTCTAATTATAGAATCCCTTATCACTACTGCAGTCCTCTTCACCCCTCTTCCCTTCTGACTTATAGAGCCAGACTCAATACAGCTTCCCCCAGAAAAGTCATTCTACCTTCCCCCCCCCCCCCCCCCACCAGTATACATCACTGAGGGTAACAGCCACAGGGGTACTCTTCATTGACTGACTATTTCCCTTCCTCTCCAGTCACCTAGGTTCCTGCCTCCTGGGGGTGAATACCTCCCTGTCACTCCCATCTATTAACTCATGTACCCGTATGTGCCAAAGATTATTCAGCTGCAGCTCCAGTTCTTTAACACAGTCTCCAAGGAGCTGCAGATAGGTGCACTTCGTGTTGTGTTACCAGGGAGAATGGTCTCCCAAAATTCCCACATCTCACACAAGGAACATCCCACTAAATCTGGACCCATTCTCAGCACACTAGTTATGTCCTAACAAAAAAAACTTATCAGGAAGTTATTTAGAACCGCCTGTGTTTGCCCAAGCCTGATGAGCCAAAGCAGGCCTACTCCAACACTAAACACAAAATACTCTGCAGATGCTGGGGTCAAAGCAACACGCACAACATGCTGGAGGAACTCAGCAGGTCGGGCAGCATCCATGGAAACAAACAGTCAACGTTTCAGGCCGAGACCCTCCCACCTGACGAAGGGTCTCGGCCCGAAACGCTGACTGTTCATTTCCATGGATGCTGCCCGACCTGCTGAGTTCCTCCAGCATGTTGTGCATGTTGCTACTCTAACACTGTCCACTCACACAATGGCCTAACTCAAATAGTGTAAATTTGCACATTATTTCACATTTTGTGTTTATTTCTTCCTTCAAATTCCATACAATTTCCATTTTATTCTCTAGTTCAAACTTCTAGATTATGTTTATGAATTCTTTGAGGGTAAATTTCTGCTACAGCTGTAATCCTGTAAGTCATGAGAATGCAAATTTATTAATTTTAAGTTCATTGATGCAATAATCCCTTTGCTGTTTCTACATTCATGTGCTTTCAAGCAGGAAACATGGTTTGTTTCCTCTAACGTAATGGCAAAGTATGAATAAAATGAATCATAATGCAGGTAACCTAAATTTTATTAGTTTTCTATAATGTAGTTATGATAATATTAGTGATGCCAAGATGGTAAATTATTGATCATTCAAAGGGATGTACAAGGCAGAAATGAAAACACTCTCCACACTTGTGATCAATTTTTAAAAAATCATAGGAGACAGGTATAAATTAAAAAAAATTTTCACCGGAACAATTTATCTACTGTTGTGTGCCCAGTACATTTTTTAAGCCTTGATAAATGTTTTCATTTAATTTTAAATTCATTGCAATAATAAGAAAATGGTCATGTTAATTACAAGTATGCTTGGACTCATAATCCTAAATTTCTGAAATGTACTGAAAACCTAATTTTATTGACCACTCTTTGTTCAGATGGTATTCTCAATATATGAACTTCACAGAAAATGTGGAGATATATTTGAAACTTTGCCTTTTTTAATGTATTTAATTTCGTAATGTAACAAAATAGAACCTGTATAATCCCAGTGTCGAGAGGCAGGAAATGTTCTGATCACTGTGTAAGTAAGGGGACATTGATATACTGCTTGCTTGAGTACTGCAGCTCTACTGCAGTGGAAGAGTGCTGACCTCCAGAACAGGTAACAGCCAAAGAATAGCTTGAAAACTTGTATAAAAAAACAAACTTCATAAGCTGTAAGTTATTAGCAGCCTGCCATCCAAGAGGAGTTGGGGTGCTTCTCATTGCTAAGAGTAAACATGTCTTTAAACAGATCCATTCTGAGTTTTTTTTGGTACTTTGTTATAAGACCTAGTAAAATGAACACAATCTTCTCATTTTCCCTCATGAAATGAACACCTTAAATGGTACAATGAAATCATAAATCTAGGCACAAGATTAAATGTAGTATACTATTTGTGATATATAAAATGTCAACTTGCACGCATACTAAATCATCTGACAAATCAAATTTACATGTTCGTTGAATGAACAATTCTCAGTTTTCTCCACACTCAGGAAGGTTCCAAACTGAGTCACATATCTCAAGATTTATTGCTGTGGCCTATTTTGGGTGTGGGTGCAGGTGATCAAAACAAATCTCTGACATGGTATTCTAAATGCCTATATGAAAAGAGAAATTGCAGGCCAACTTAAAATATGATACATAACCAACTTACTTCTCTATTAAGTCCAATGTAACACCAGGCACCAGCTTGGCACTCCTCTGCATGCAGAACCTGTAAGTAAGAAACACCAAATTACCAAGTCCATTTAAGGAGATAAGTTGGTAAAATCCTGATTGTTCAAAGACTTACAGAGCTCATCTTTACTGCAAATTTTTAAAACTTTATCAATTCACATTTTAATCCTTGGAAAAACATACACATTTCAGAGGGAGCTGAGGAGATAAATGAGACAATCATGAAATGCGAAGAAACATACCGGTACTTATAGGACCAACATTAGAAGCTAATGAGAAATTATTGTTTGAGGGAAATGGACTGAGAACATTGACATGCAAGGAACCAAATATTCAAAATGAAAAATACAGAGTTGGATAGATATTCATACATATACATTTACCTGCACCATCACTGTTTGAAAAGTTATTCTTAAAGACTTCATAAAATTTCAAAGCCACCTCAGGAACATGCGCATCGCCAAACTTTACAGTCACAGTCCTTTCCACATTGCTCTTAAAGCTGGTGGTATTATACTAAGATATCAAATGTTTACACATAAAATTAAAATTGGATCAGGAAATTATAATATTTGCCTAGATTAAAGTTGCAATGCTGAATTGCAGGGCCAATCAGCATAGCAAATGTCAGAGTGCAAAATACTTTCCTTTCTACCTCCATTAACATGTATAAAGAAGGAATTTGGCCATAGCAAATAGCTGTAGAGAGATATGTGATGTTTCTCCAACTGCTGGGATTAAACTGTCTAAAGAATCACTAATGCTCCTGTTGGAAACAAGATGACCTTGCAATTTCAATGAGGTTTCTATTCATATTATTCTAACTTGTCTTAATAGTCTTCTGTGACAGCTCAGGTTGAATGAATAAATAATCATTGCACCACCAATAAACAGGGTGAATTAGAGCTACCCAATTTGACAATGAACGCATCCACACTTCAATGCTCTTCTTTGGCTAGCACTACTAAAATTTTACAATATTTCAACCTGATTGGTTAAGTGGACATGTTTGCATTTTACTTTTACTTGCTCACTTGGATCTCCTCACTCTTCTATTATTCTTCATAGGTAGTCTCTCAGGATCAAGACTGATCTCCTTCCAGTTCCGCGATGATTGGTGAGGCCGGTATGGAACCTGCACATTGTCTCAGAGGGGGCAGGAGGCATTTGACAAGGTAGGTGATTGGAGAGTTTGGGGGGTGGTGCATTCCCCCCATCATTTACACTGGGCTTCCATATGCCCCACAACACATGGCCAGCTTGAATGGTCCTTCTCTCTGAGTGATCCTGGTACAGGGATTCCAAATGATCATTGGGAGGCATTGAATTTCTTTTCCTTCCAGACAGATGTTGAAAAATACCTTTCTTTTGTTTGTCTGTTAACTTCTAGCATGAGAATTCCCAAGAGGATGTCCATTTCAGGAGTCTGTTATCTGGCATGCAAATGCCAATGCATGCCCAATAAAGCTGGATGAGTAGTTAAGACCTTAGTTTCTTGAATTTAATGCTGATATCGGTTTATTTACTCTGCCAGTGGATATGGTGGATGTTGTGGTGCCAATACTGGTGGCATCTCCAGTGTTGCATGGGGCAGGGATGTCCAATAGGTGTTATAGTCTTGATCTCCTAACATAATTCCCAAATTATCACATCAGACATGCCATCAATATTCATAGTACTGGGTTAAGCAAAATCAAAACTTTAGCAGGGACACTACTTTTCCCACATGGAGGTACACCAACAACATATTTTGTGTCAATGAAGCTTTATCAAGAATGATCCAGTTTCCAGAGGCTACAAATCATCCTGTAAAGGCCATCTGGCAGAAGGTAAACATAACAGAACTGTAATTGGTTTATATTTGGGACTAAATGACAGAATATAAAAACTCTTCTTCTACTGGATAAATGCAGTCAAGTGCATTGCAGAGTAAACAGACACTAAGAATGGTGATGAGAGTAACATTCCAGTGCAGCCTTATCCACCAGAAAGGAAAAGTCAGATAATTAGCCTCAACCTTGGCTGGAGGATCTACTAGCTGGGCTACTGTGCCTGAAGCTAACAGCTCTAACAACTAAAGGGCAATTTTTTGGACAGGATAAGATTCAAGAAACAATGTCCCCCATTTTGAATCACTGGACACGATACTGAGCAAACTAATGAAGCTGTTTTGGAAGGGATTAACACTACACTGTGGCAACACTAACTAGTTTAACCTGTTAGCTCACTTGAATACGACAGTGAGAAGCCAAATAAACAGTTAAAACCCTAAAATAGCATGTGAATACGGCTTTAAAGTTCCTCCGTGGGTGTTGACAGAATCAAAGAAATTGTTCTCAATTAGCCTTAAGGAGCAAAGCAGAAATTGGATATTATGCATAATGAAGAAATGGCTTTTCTCAATTGTAGAAAAAAAAAATCCATTTCAAGAGTTAAAAGATTTATGATGTTTGAGTGGGTGAAAGGAAGCATGGCTCCATTTGTTTTTTTTTAAAAAACCATTGCTGCTGTAAAATGTCACTTCTGAAGATATTTAATTCAACCCAATCAAGTTACTGTGCTAGAATTAATTAACAACACTTGATGCTGAGAGTCCAGGTCAATGTGCCTATTATGACAGGGACTAGGCATGAACAACTCTACCACCATTTGTCCACCAGGCAAATTATACACAAGAGTCTTCAATAACAGATAGTGGCCAGCAATGTAGACTCCCGAAGGAACTCAGGTTACAGATTCTGCAACTGTTCGGCTATTCAAGTCCATCTGCGTCTGATGTATATAAATATACAACCTGTTAAAAATACTGCACATTTCATTGACCTTATCATCCGCAATCTTGCAGGAGATATATTCGAGGTTTTGACATTTTCTTGTCGAAAATGTGTTACCCTCTGCGCAGAGCAGAAGTGACAACGGAGTAGTAGGATTAAATATTTTTAGTCACATTGACCTTGGTACGTGTGGGGCAACTTGCAGTGTGAGAACAACAAAATGTGCTCACCGAGATGGAAAACATGCACACTCGAAAACACGCACAAAAAAAAGAGCCTAACGTGGATAGGAGGCCCAATCTATTTACCATGTGATCAAACTACTGCACGCACACTTGCCACATTGTTGGAATCATTCCAATACAGTTCAGTAGGCTTTCAGGCAGGTAATTAAAATGCTGCTTTACAATTCCTTTGTTTTGGAATCCCAGGGAAGCAGCATCCAAATATCTGCCCCACCAAAACAGTAGAGATACAGAGAGCGTCCGCTGCAGAGAACCTCCTCTCAGATTCTTCGTATTCAGCGAGGATGATAGAGGAAACTGAATTTGGTTTTGTGCCCTTCTTGTGAAAGCAGACTTGGAGAACAACTAACATTAACATTCTCCCTGTCACCACATCAGATTCTAGTGTGAACTCTAGCTCGCTCCAACATTCTAACAACACTCTGCTTCTTGGCTTAATTGACTATTGTAAAATTAGCCTTTGTGAAGTTAGTTAGTGGGACAATCAATGGATTGTTAGTAGGAATGAGTGAAGGAAAAGCTTACAGGGGAAAAGGAGCAAAGAAATCCTCTTTGAGTTGGCATAGGACTTGAAGGGCTGAATGGCCTTCTGCCAAGTTCCAAAAATCCAGCTAATCCAGCACAGCAAAATTTACATCAATCATTTTACGTTTCATTGCTTGATTTTCAAAAAGCTTTTGACAAGTTTCTGTACACAGACAGATCAGAATCCATAGGGATAAAGTCGGAATTCAAGGAGGCTGGCTGTACTTTCTTAAGTAGAATATAGAAATTAATATAAACACGAGATTGTGAAAATACTGGAAATCTTGAGCAACACACACAAAATGCTGGAGAGGAATAACGAGTTGAGACCCTTCATCAGGACTGCCATGCCGTAGTTGCTGAATGATTTACTGAGTTAATATTTTGTGTGTTACACTCTAGAAACTAATGCTCCTGGTTGGTGTGAGAGGCTTAATGTTCACTGTTATGACCATGAAGGGTTGTACTGTGAGAAGAAAGCATACAAACTGGAATAGATTAAAGGGTGATCTGGTTAAGGTCCTAAAGATTTTGAAAGAATTGATCGGATTGAAATAAATTTTTGCTCGTGATATAGATCTCAGACAAGGCGACATCGATTAAAACCAACCCACTCAAGAGAGATGGTTAAAAGCTTCTTCATCAATGTAGAGAGGTAAAAGTAGTGGACACCAGATCAATTAATAGCTTTATGTTGGTCATGACAGATCTTTATATGCCAAGTGTGTTAAGAAAATGGAGCTAAGAAGAATGGATCAAGTAAATATAAATGTCAGCTATTAACTCACAGAACAGATGCTGAGGGCTTAATAGTTTACTCCTGTTTCTATCCTCAGTAGCCACTTTATTAGATACATCTGCTGCTTAATGCAAATATACAAACAGCCAATCATATGGCAGCAACTCATTGCATAAAAGCATGCAGACATGGTCAAGAGGATCAGTTGACCTAACATCATAATGTGGAAGAAATGTGATCAAATTCAAATAACTACACGCTACAACAGTGGTGTGCATCGAACGCACAATGCATCGAACCTTGAAGTGGATGGGCTGCAGCAGTAGAAGACCACGAACGTACACTCAGTGGCCACTGTATTAGGTACACTGGGTACCCAAAAAAGTGGCTGCTGAGTATAAAGCCCAACTGGAAAGAAAGCTCTTCCAGAAACACAAAGAACATCTGAGGGAGGCTCAAGCATTTATGCAAGTTTTAGAGCTTCAGTTGGAAAAACTACACATAAGGGAGACCAAAAGTAACGGGAAATGGAATTAATAAGACTGTAAGACATAGGAGCAGAATTAGGCCATTCAGCCCATTGAGTCTGTTCAGCCATTTAACCCAAGCTGATTTCTTTAGGATGGCATGGTAGTGTAGCAGTCAACATAATATTACTACAGCACCAACTACATGGATTCAATTCCACTACAGTGTGTAAGGAGCTGGGCAATTTCCCCATGTTTGTATGAGTTTTTTCCCCACATTCCAAAGAGGTACAGGTTAGTAGGTTAATTGGCCACAAGGGTACAATTGGACAACAAGGGCTCGATGGGCTGGAAGGGCTTGTATCTCTAAATAAATAAAATAAATACATTATATCTAAAATAAATAAATCTAGCATGGGTCAATTAATGTGGAAAATCAAGAATCACTAGAATGCTGTCCTCAGATGGCAGCAATAGTTCTAATCATAGGCAAGACGTGAACATTTGGGGGATTGGAGAGAACAAGTCTATAAAGAGCTTATACATTCTCCCTGTCATCATTGGGCTTCTCCTGCTGCTCCGGTTTCCTCCCACACTCCAAAGCCATAAGGGTTAATAGGTCAATTGGTCACACTGGTCAATTTGACAATACCGGCTCGTTGAGCCAGAAAGGCCTGTTACCATGCTGTGCCTCTAAATAAAAATAAATAAAACCTCAAGAGTTGTTTTCCTATCCTTCAACCTGAATGGAGAATTGAATAACCAAATTACAAAGTAAATGGGAAGAAAAGACCAACACCTCAATCTCATTTATCCTGCTAATCATCAGCATATCTTTCATATGTGGTATTCCAATCTGCATGTGGTTGTGCCAATTCAGTACCGTAAAACAGTCTCCAAGTCAAAAAGTGGATAAGATGTACCTGCTGTATTTTATCATTCATCATTGTTGACACTATCCAGTGCACATATTTTCACAACAAAATTGGGCAAGGAAATGTTGTGTTTGCACAAATCTCTTCAGAACTATCAGCTTCAGCAGTTTCACCATAAAAAAATGCACACTGAAAAGCTTCATGCTGAGACAGCACCGATATTCATTCTTTTGCTCATGGTTTGGAATATTCGATTTCAAGGGGGAGCTGGAAAACCTATTTAGAAACCACTTAAATCCAATACCGCATGATGTTTGTGTGGAACTTCTCAAAAAACTTAACCATATACAATCAATTTTACTTGACACAAAATCTCAATAGTATAAATTCTTCCTGTGTGGTTAGTAGTCTGCATGTCAGCTGTGGGATGTTTAGGCCTGTGGCAGAAAGCACAGCTTCCCGTTATGATCCACTCTATTTTTGAGGACATTTTGCTACTTTGAGCATGGATATATTCCATCTGAACTGATGGATAAGGGGCGGCACTATAGTGTGGCAGTTAGTATAACACTATTACAGAACCAATGCAAACAAGACAAAATCTGCAGATGCTGGAAATCAGAGTAACACACACAAAATGCCGCCTGGCCTGCTGAGTTCCTCCAGTGTTTTGTGTGTGTTGTACGTTCTCCCCGACTACATGGGTCTCCTTCGGGTGCCCTGATTTCCTCTCACATTCCAAAGATGTACAGTTGAAGTCAGAAGTTTATATACACCTTAGCCAAATACATTTAAACTCAGTTTTTCATAATTCCTAACATTTAATCCTAGAAATGATTCCCTGTCTTAGGTCAGTTAGGATCGCTATTTTATTTTAAGAATGTGAAATGTCAGAATAGTAGTAGAGAGAATGATTTATTTCAGCTTTTATTTCTTTCATCACATTCCCAGTGGGTTAGAAATTTACATACACTTTGTTAGTATTTAGTAGCATTGCCTTTAAATTGTTTAGCTTGGGTCAAACGTTTTGGGTTGCCTTCCACAAGCTTCTTACAATAAGTTGCTGGAATTTTGTTCCATTCCTCCAGTTAGGTTTGCAGGCCTCCTTGCTCGCACACGCTTTTTCAGTTCTGCCCACAAATTTTCTATCGGATTGAGGTCAGGGCTTTGTGATGGCCTCTCCAATACCTTGACTTTGTTGTCCTTAAACAATTTTGCCACAACTTTGGAGGTATGCTTGGGGTCACTGTCCATTTGGAAGACCCATTTGCGTGAGCTCTAACTTACTGGCTGATGTCTTGAGATGTTGCTTCAATATATCCACATAATTTTCCTTCCTCATGATGCCATCTATTTTGTGAAGTGCACCAGTCCCTCCTGCAGCAAAGCACCCCCACAACACGATGCTGCGACCCCCATGCTTCACAGTTGGGATGGTGTTCTTCGGCTTGCAAGCCTCACCCTTTTTCCTCCAAACATAACAACGGTCATTATGGCCAAACAGTTCAATTTTTGTTTCATCAGACCAGAGGACACTTCTCCAAAAAGTAAGATCTCTGTCCCCATGTGCACTTGCAAACTGTAGCCTAGCTTTTTTATGGTGGTTTTGGAGCAGTGGCTTCTTCCTTGCTGAGCAGCCTTTCAGGTTATGTCAATATAAGACTCGTTTTACTGTGGAAAAAGATACTTGTCTACCTGTTTCCTCCAGCATCTTCACAAGGTCCTTTTACTGTTGTTCTGGGATTTGTACTTTTCATGCCAAAATACGTTCACCTCTTGGAGACAGAATGTGTCTCCTTCCTGAGCGGTTTGACGGCTGCGTGGTCCCATGGTGTTTATACTTGCGTACTATTGTTTCTACAGATGAACGTAGTACCTTCATGTGTTTGGAAATTGCTCCCAAGGATAAACCAGACTTGACACTTTCTGACCTCAATCCGATAGAAAATTTGTGGGCAGAACTGAAAAAGCGTGTGCGAGCAAGGAGGCCTGAAAACCTGACTCAAGTTACACCGGTTCTGTCTGGAGGAATGGAACAAAATTCCAGCAACTTATTGTGAGAAGCTTGTGGAAGGCTAGTCAAAATGTTTGACCCAAGTTAAACAATTTAAATGCAATGCTACCAAATACTAACAAAGTGTATGTAAACTTCTGACCCACTGGGAATGTGATGAAAGAAATAAAAGCTGAAATAAATCATTCTCTCTACTATTATTCTGACATTTCACATTCTTAAAATAGTGATCCTAACTGACCTAAGACAGGGAATGTTTCTAGGAATTAAATGTCAGGAATTGTGAAAAACTGAGTTTAAATGTATTTGGCTAAGGTGTATGTAAACATCTGACTTCAGCTGTACATGATAGATGGTTAATTGGTCATATAGGTGTAATTGGGCAGCAAAGGCTCAATGGGCTAGAAGGACCTTGCACCATGCTGTATCTCTAAATAAAAAATAAAAATATTTTAACAAAATAAATCAGCTGGAACCCCAAGGTACTTCAGCATATACCAAATGTATCCAATGCTTTTCCAGCTTGTTTTTTCAACAGTGTAAAGTA
Organism: Hemitrygon akajei; assembly: GCF_048418815.1. Taxonomy (NCBI): domain Eukaryota; kingdom Metazoa; phylum Chordata; class Chondrichthyes; order Myliobatiformes; family Dasyatidae; genus Hemitrygon; species Hemitrygon akajei. Next base: position 55,881,923 of record NC_133145.1, on the reverse strand, counting down.
GTCAGAGTTATACAACATGGGAACAGACCCTTTGGCCTATCTCATCCATGGCAACCATAGTGGACTCCTAAGATAGCTTCCTTTGCTCGTGTTTGGCCCATATCTCTCAATATCTGAGATTCACTCTCATTCTAGAGCAAACTTGTCAACCAGCACAATTCATCCACGCTCAGGGGCAGGATGAAGAGTATTGCACAGAATTACACAGAAAAAAAAGATGTAATTTAGATCAGAGAGCTGCCAAGGCCTTTTGTAAGCAGATATTCTTTGGAGTTTTGGAAATCATTTTGGTTTTTATTTGGCAACAGTTGTCCTGTTTAATCCAAAGCAGTGATTTTGCTATTCAAACTGGCAGATGATCTCACTAAATAGCATCACAATCAAGTGAAGTCACTGGATAACTTGTGGGAATACTGGGTGACACCATGGCACAATGAGCAGTCACTGCTACACCATGTCAGAGATTTGTATTCAGTCCTGACCTCTGGTGCTGAAGGAACTCTGCATACTCATCTTAAGACTGCAGGGGTTTCCTGAGTGCTCCAGTTTCCTCCCAAATCCCAAAGCTATTTGGGTTTGTTTGATTAATTGCACTACCATATTGTGCCTGTACAACGAAGCTGGTTAATAGAATCTCAAAGACCAAAGTCCAAAGTAAATTTATTATCAAATTACGTACATGTCACCATATACAAGATGGTACAGAGTCAATTTAACAAAGCTTAGAAAAGCCAATCAGATGAGGTGCCATAAAGACCATACTATTCGATACGACATAAGCTAGTTTTAACTGAGTTGACAACAGGGTATTATTTCAGTAGGATTTACTGTATGTAGGAAGAGCCCATGGATTAACATCTACCATTTTAAAAATCCATTCTAACTATACAACCACTGTGCTGACTTTATTGAAGTATAAATCGATTTCAATGTGATCGTTGATAGGAGCGGGGCTAAAAAGCCATCCCATTCACCATTTACGATGAATCCAAAGAGAACAAATGGTATTATTAGACACAAAATAACAAATATGTACGGTTTACTGTTAGTACTCAATTGCAATACATAGCTAACAGATCTTCTCAGGTGAATTCACCATTAGTACAATAATATGAAAGTGAAAGCAAATACATTTAAGTAGCTGTTAGACAGACATTTGAATATGTGAGGGTACTGAGATATGGATCATGTACAAGTACAACAAATTGAGTTTAGTTTGGTATCGTGTTTGTCACAGACACCATGGCCCAAAGAGCCTGTCCCTGTATTGTACTGTTTTATATTTTCTGCTCTGAATGCACATTTTAAAAAAAAACAATCTCCAAAATAAGTAATTTTATGACAAACTGCTTTTAAGAAATTTACCATTAAAGACCTAACTTAAGTTGGCATTTAGGTGAAACTGTTGAAGAAACAGTGAAATGACAAGCTGGCAAATGTTAAAATTAATCCTTGATGATCAAATTATAAATGCATTTCCTGAAGTTGCACACATTACAAGTCCTAAATGGAAAATTATGATATTATTACCAACAATTACTGGTTATCAACTAAAATGATTGCATTTTAAACACATTGCTTATCAAACTAAATGTATTTATCGTATAATTTCTTGATTTAAACATGAACTGCTGAGGCATCAGCATCCATTTTAGATAGAAGGTACTTCTATCTTCTGAGGATTTTTTCCACAGTAGAGTGCTATTAGAATTTGCTTCTGTCCAAAGTGACAGTTGCTTTTGTAAATTTAAGCTGCAAAACCTGACTACTCAATGGATATGGGCCAAACGTGGGAAGTTGGGTTGAGCTGGGTGGGCACCGTGGTTGGCATGGACTCAATGGACCGAATGGCCTGTGTCCATGCTGTTTTACTCTATGCCTCTATAACTGAAGTATCAAGATGCTACTTATATTGATTCCAACAATCATAAAATGAAACAAGGAACTTAGAAACAAGTGACGTGCAAAATAACCATTCAGAACAGTTCTCCATGAGTTGCAATTCTATTTCCAGCAGACCTACAATAGTTGCTGTTGCCTCAGTATTTCATATTTCAGTCAAGAAATTAAGATCTTTGTCTCTATAAGTTCAGGTCACTCTTGTGTGACGAAGTTTTAGCAACATTGATTTTTGGTACTTCTAAAGAATGCTTCCTCCAATCCAAATCCTCATTCATTGTAATAACCCTTGCACATCCATCACCATTGTGCCAACGAAGATGTCACCAGAACTGGCTCCATTTTAATCCATTTATCCTGCATGGCTTCAGAGATGCCAGAGTGGCAAGGAAGACAGGAGAAAAAATATGCTTGACAAACAAATAAGCAACCAAGCATTCCAAAATGACCACAATTCCGAGAGTACCAACTGTTCAGAGTTTACTGCTTAGTGACACGTGCTACCTCTTCCAGTTGACAGAACTGATTAAATGAAAATAGCAAAGAAACATGTCATTTTATTGCTACTATTTTGCACTGCCCCCCACACACTAATGCACACACAAACACAGTACTTCAGAAAATGGCTATCATCAAGTGTTGTTACCCAACACCTGGGCACAAAATTGTGGTTTATCAGTGAGTTTTCAAGCCTTGAGTCACTTTCACTCACATATCCTCAATATTTTGGTGACCACACAGAAACTTTTCTTTAGTTCTTCCAATGTGCTTAGCTGGCTGGTGGCGTAGTGGCATCAGCGCCGGACTTTGGAGCGAAGGCTCCTGAGTTCGAATCCAGCCGGCTCCCTTGCATGCTTTCCATCCGTACTGGGTTGAGTGTTGAGCTAGCAACTTGGCCTTGTAAAAACAAGAAAGTCTGCTAAAAAAAAATGCTGTCCTGACGGCGTCCTGATGACTCCACCTGGAGTTAAGGGCTCTCTTCTTCTTCTTCCAATATGCTCCACTCAAGATATCATGTTTATCTCATGCATTCTTTGAGGATATGACAAAGTACATTGATAAATGTAGAGCAGTGAATGTGGTGTACATAAATTTTAGTAAGGCATTTGGTAATGTTCCCTCTGGTAAGCTCATTCAGAAAGCCAGGAGGCATGGGATCCAGGGAAACTGTGTGAATTCAGAATTTGTTTGCCCATTGAGAGCAGAGAGGGGTAGTAGATGGAGCATATTCTGCATGGACTTCGGTGACCAGTGGCATTTTGCAGCAATCTGCTCTGGGACCCCAGCTCCTGATTTTTGTAAATGAATTGGATGAGGAAGCGCAAGAGTTAATTAGTAAGTTTGCAGATGACACATAGGTTAGTATAGATGTGGATGATGTACAAGCTTGTCATAGCTTATAACAGGACATTGATCAGATGCAGAGCTGGGCTGAGAAATGGCAGATGCAGTTCAACCTGGAAAAATTTGAACTAATTCACTTCGTAAGGTCCAACTTGAAGAGAAAATATGGGGTTAATTGCAGGATACATAGCAGAATGGAGAAACAGAGGGATTTTGTGTCTATGTCCATAGATTCCTCAAAGCTGCGAAGCAAGCTGATAGGATTGTTACAAAAGTGCAAGATGTGTTATCCTTCATTAGTTGGGGGATTGAGTTCAAAAGCTGCGAGGTAAGTTACAGCTCTATAAAACCCTGGCATTCCCCCCAAGATGGCGCCGCGTACGGTGGCCACATTACAAGCTCCATTCCAAATCTACAGAATACTACAAACTTACAATTTTCTTAGCATTTTCTGTTCAAGTAGCTAATTGGATCCCCGACAATTCGCCTACCGACACAACCGATCGACAGATGACGCAATAACCACTCCTCTACATACTGTCCTTACACATCTGGAGAAGAAGGATGCTTATATGAGAAGGCTGTTCTTGGACTACAGTTCAGCATTCAACACCATAGTTCCATCCAGGCTCAACAAGAAGCTCGTAGACCTCGGCCCTGGCCCTGCCTTGTGCAGCTGGATGCTGGACTTCCTGTCAGATCGCCAGCAGATTGTAAGAGTGGGCTCCCTCACCTCCAACCCTCTGATTCTCAATACAGGAACCCCTCAGGGCTGCATATTGAGTCCTCTCCTTTACTCCCTGTATACCCATGACTGTATCACCACCCACTGCTCCAATCTGCTAATTAAATTTGCCAACGACACTACATTGATTGGCTTTATCTCAAACAATAATGAGGTGACCTACAGGGAAGAAGTCATCTCTCTGACATAGTGGTGACAAGAAAACAACCTCTCCTCCAATGTCGCAAAAACAAAGGAGCTGGTTGTGGATTACAGGAGGAATGAAGACGGGCTAACCCCTATTGACATCAATGGATCTGGGGTTGAGAGGGTGAACAGCTTCAAGTTCCTAGGCACCTACATCACTGAGGACCCCACATGGTCTCCACACACCAGCGCTTCTTTCACCTCAGACGGTTGAGGAAGTTTGGTATGGGCCACCAAATCCTAAGAACTTTCTACAAGGGCACAATTGAGAGCGTCCTGACTGGCTGCATCACTGCCTCATATGGGAACTGTACCTCCCTTGATCGCAGGACTCTGCATAGAGTGGTGCCCAGTGTATCTGTAGTTGTGAACTTCCCATGACTCAGGACACTTACAAGGACAGGTGTGAAAAAAGGGCCTGTAGAATCATTGGGGACCCAAGCCATCCCAACCACAATCTATTCCAGCTGCTACCATCCAGAAAGCGGTATCGCAGCACGAAAGCCAGGACCAACAGTCTCTGGGACAGCTTCTTCTACCAGGCCATCAGACTGATGAACTCACGCTGACTTGCGTGCACTCTATATTACATTGACTGTCCTATTCATTATAAATTATTATAAATTACTATGATTGCACATTGCACATTTAGATGGAGATGTAACGTAAAGATATTTACTCCTCATGTATGTGAAGGATGTAAGAAATAAAGTCAATTCAATTCAACTTGGAATATTGTGTTCATTTTTGGTGGAACACAATTCTTCCTCAATAGAGGAAGAATGTAGAAGCTTTATAGGATGCAGAGGAGAATTACCAGGATACTGCCTGAATTAGAGAACATGTAGAGTCACAGTCATAAAAATGTATAGCACAGAAACAGGCACTTTGCCAGTGTAGTCTGTGCCAAACCACTTAAACTGCTTACTCCCATCAACATGCACCAGGACCACAACCCTCCATACCCCAACCATCCATGTACCTATTCAAACTTCTCTTAAACTTTGAAATTGAGCTTGCATGCACAACTTGTGCTGGCAGCTCATTCCACACTGTCCCGACTCTCCGAGTGAAGACATTCCCCACCCCCCATTGACCTATAGTTGTAGTCCCACCCAACCTCAGTGGAAAACGTCTCCTTACATTTGCCCTATATATACCCCATGTAATTCTTTATACCTCTATTAAATCTCCTCTCAGTCTTCTACATTCCAAGTAATAAAGTCCTAATCCATTCAATCTTACCTTATAACTCAGGTCCTCCAGACCCGGCAACATTCTAGTAAAGTTTTCTCTGTACTGTTTCAACATTATTTACATCTTTCCTGTAGGTAGGTGCCAAAAACCGCACACAATACTTCAAATTAGCCCTCACCAATGTCTTGTACAACTTCAACATAACATCCAATCTCTTGTCCTTAATACTTTGATTTATGAAAATCTCATCAGTATGACTGACGAGTCAGCTTACAGAGAGGAGGTGCAGTGGCTAACGGACTGGGGCAGAGCCAACAACCTGTCCTCTTAATGTGAACAAAACAAAAGAGATGGTTGTTGACTTCAGGAGGGCACAGAGCAACCACTCCCCGCTGAACATCGACAGCTCCTCAGTAGAAATCATTAAGAGCACCAAATTTCTTGGTGTTTACCTGGCGGAGAATCTCACCTGGTCCCTCAACACCAGCTCTGTAGCAAAGAAAGCCCAGCAGCATCTCTACTTTCTTCGAAGGCTGAGGAAAATCCATCTCCCACCCCCCCCTATCCTCATCATATTCTACAGAGGATATATCGAGAGCATCCTGAGCAGCTGCATTACTGCCTGGTTCGGGAATCGCACCATCTCGAATCGCAAGACCCTGCAGCGGATAGTGAGGCCAGCTGAGAAGATCATCAGGGTCTTCCTTCCCGCCATTACGGACATTTACACTACACGCTGCATCCACAAAGCAAACAGCATTATGAAGGACCCCACACACCCCTCATACAAACTCTTCTCCCTCCTGCCGTCTGGGAAAAGGCACTGAAGCATTTGGGCTCTCACGACCAGACTATGTAACAGTTTCTTCCCCCAAGCTATCAGACTTCTCAATACCCAGAGCCTGGACTGACACCTTACTGCCCTATTGTCTTGTTTATTATTTATTGTAATGCCTGCACTGTTTTGTGCACTTTATGCAGTCCTGGGTAGGTCTGTAGTCTAGTGTTTTTTTTTTACATAGTTCAGTCTAGTTTTTGTACTGTGTCATGTAACACCATGCTCCTGAAAAAACGTCTCATTTTTACTATGTACTGTACCAGCAGTTCTGGTCGAAATGACAATAAAAGTGACTTGACTTGACTTGGCCAGTGAGCCAAAAGCTTTCTCTACAACCCTATCAACCTCTGATGCTACTTTCAATGAATTATGGATCTGTATTCCCAGATCCCTTTGTTCTACCGCACTCCTCAATGCCCTAACATTCAGTATGTAAGACCTACCATGGTTTGTCCTACCAAAGTGCTACACCTCACACTTGTCTGCATTAAATCCCATCTGCCTTATGAGGATTTGTCTTATAAGGATAGGTCAATCAAGCTAGGGCTTCTCTCTTTGGCGTGTAGGAGGATGAGAGGCAACTTGATAAAGGTGTACAAAATGATAAGAGCCATAAATCAAGCAGATAGCTAGAGACATTTTACCAGGGGTGGAAATGGTTAAAATGAGGGAACATAAATTTAAGGTGATTGGAAGAATGTCTGAGTGGGGGGGGGGGGGGGGGTTGCTGCCAGAGGTAGGTTTTCTTTTAAAACACAGAGAATGGTGGCTGCATGGAACCAGGGGTAATTGGTAGAGAAATACATTAGGGACATTTAAAAAAAACTTAGATGGGCACATGGATAATAGAAAAATGGAGGGCTATGTAGGAGTGAATGGCTAGATTGATCTTAGAGTAGGTTAAAAAAAGTCAGCACAACATTGCATACAACCAAATCCATTATATTTTCATCTTAACCCAAATGAATGGTTATATTTTTCCATAATGTAGAGAACCAAACCCATAAAAGTAAAAGTAAAAGTTACATTGTATTAGATAAATAGCAAAATAGAATGTGAGAGGCCAATATTTTAAAAGTCAAGAAGCTTTCAAGCAGGCCAGGAAAATCTTTTTTTGAAGAGTTATGTTCCATTTTAAGTTTAATGCAAGATTTACGTTTTACCTCCCATACACGAAGATGTCTCAAAGCATTTAAAACCCAATTAAACAGATCTGAAGGGCTACCAATATTGTAAAATCAGGACAATAATTTGCACTTGATAAAGTCAAACCCATTAGTTTTTAAGTGCAATGATAACTGAAAACATGGAAATACTCAGCAGACCAAACAGGATTTCAGAAATGAGAAATAGAATTCATAATTTAGGTTGATGAACCTATCATCCCAAACATTAGCTCAGTTTTCGATGTGTTGAGTATTAACATTATTTTGCCTTTTAGCCACCTAGTCTTAATAAATCAAAAGCTTAACAGAACCACAGTCATTTATGCAATAAGATGATGTTCTCCCCTGTCATGTCTACAACAAATGACACACAGCTTTCCACCCAAATCCAATCTTTCAGCTCTTGGTCCATTGCCTTGAGGTTAACAGCACTTTAAGTACTCATTTGAGTATCTCTGAAACATGATGAGATTTTCTGTTTATACAGATCCTCTCCGTGCTTGAAGAGGAAAAAAAACTCTACTCACATCACCTATAATCCATTTACCAATTACCAGAAATCTATGAACCCTTGAAGACACAACACTCTTCTTGTTGCTCAACTACTACTTCATACTACCGGGACCTTCCTGTCTTCATATTACATTTCTCAATCAATTACAGAAAAAAATCCCCTAATCCATCTTAATTACCTTAGCTACTAACGTGCTCCCTTCAGGGTTCTAGGGATGCAGACTGCAAAGACTTTCTGTCCTCAATATTTCTCAATATTCCACAGCTTGATCCATAATCCATTGTCTAGTTTGCTCTCTTCAAATGTGTTTCCTGGATTGAATTTCATTGGCACCTTTCTGCTGATCTCATAACATTGATATCTTCTTGTACTTTTTTCTTCAAGTTATCAATAAGAATTTTGGTATCATCCACAAACAATATAGTCTCATCCCTCATAGTTAAGTCTAAATCAGTGACACATGCCAGGAAAAACAAAGAACCTTGCAATAACTTCTGTGGAACTGCAATGCATAGAACATAGAACACTGCATCAGTTTTCAGCCCATGAGTTTGAGTCAATCTTTTAATCTACTCAATCTAATTCTTCCCTCCTACACAGTCCTCCCTTTTTCTATCATCCATATGCTTATCTAAGAGTTTCTTAATGAACCTGCCTCTAACCATGCTCCCTATAATTTCCTCCAGTTATGTTAAAATTATGGGCCCCCTCAAATTAGTCACTTCTGCCCTGGGAAAAAGCCTCTGGCTGTCCACTCAATCTATACCTCTTATCATGTTGTACATCTCCAAGAAGTCACCTCACATCCTCCTTCACTTCAAAGAGAAAAACGCTAGCTCGATCAACCTATCCTCATAAGACATGCTCTTTCATGCAGACAGCATTCTGGTAAATCTCCTTTGCACTCTCTCTAAAGTTTCCCACCTTTCTACAATGAGGTGACCAGAACTGAACACAATATTCCAAACTTGATCTAACCAGGGCAAGGTAACTGCAAGCACCTGATCACAGGAAAATTTCTATCAATATGTACTCTGTTCTTCCTGCCTTTTTTAACAGCCTGGATACACTTCAACAAAGCTTGGCAATATATTTTTCAGAGATATTGAACTCTTAATATTTAATTCAATATTCCCCTTTAACTATACTGTCAATATCACCCTTCTGTGAATACAAAAGTACAAGTTCAAATGCAGTTTATCGTCATTCAAATGTATGTGTATATAGCACCAAATGAAACAACGTTCCTCTAAACCAAGGTGCACAACATGGTACATATAACTCAAACACAAAACACCTAAGTAATATTATCACAAATAAATTAACAAATAATAAGTTGCATATACAAGTTAAAAAGTAAACAGTATAATGCTGCTAGTACTTCATACATGATGACATCTGGGTGGTGGATGGGAGTTCAGAAGTCTTATGTCCTGGGATAAGAAGCTGTTTCCTATCGTAACAGCTCTTGCCCTAATGGTACGGTACCTCCTGCCTGATGGTAGGGAGAGTCAAATGAGATTGATGGATGGATAAGAGGGATCATTGATGACGCTGAGGGCCTTGCGTATACAGTGCTCCTGATAATTATCTCTAATAGGTGGAAGAGAGATTCCGACGATCACCTCAGCAGTCCTTGCAATCCTTTGTAGGGATTTGCAGTCGGATGCTTTGCAATTCCCAGACGAGATGGTGATACAGTTGGTCTGGAAGTTCTTGATGGTGCTAGTGTAAACATTAGTGAAAATGGGCGAGGGGGGGAGGAGGCCTCACTCACCTCAACCTCCTCAGGAAGTAGAGGCATTGCTGTGTTTCAAAAGTGCAGGAGTACAATTAAACTCCAATAATGCAGTACCCTTGGGATTTTGGTGGTGCCAAGCAGAATGATTTTCGGACTGCTGGAAGTTACTCTTTTTGACACTATAACACATTTGTAATTAAGAACACAAAATAGACCCCAGATGCTGGAATCTAGAATAAATATTTGAAGGAACTCAGCAGGTCAGACAGCATCTATGGAATTCCTCTCCACAGATGCTGTCTGACCTGCTGCATTCCCCCAACATTTTCTGTGTTGTCTGGATTGCCAGCTCCTGCAGAATCCATGTTTACAACAAATCTGCTATAATGGAGCCCTCATGCGCATTTCCTTCATTTCCCACATGCTTGCAGTCCCACTAAAGCTTAAAATTAAAACTTCCTTATTAGCTAATTAAAAGGCACAGAAGATTCCGTTCAGCTTGGTAGACAGGGTCAATCAGATTCAATGAAGACACAATAGACTCTACAAATGTGGAACACAAGATTAAGCAGCACAGGAGAGCACAATTTACCTCAGAATAATCAAATCCTGTTTTGCAGAGAGGAAATTGCTCTGGTGGAATTATGTAGAATTGCAACATCTGACTAACGTGATTTAGGTTGGCAGTGCCATAAAACATTTCAATCACAAAGGTTAAATGGGGAAAACTTCTTATTTGACTGGAATTTCTGTCATATTTCTCAATCTAAACTCTCGCTTCCTTTTAAAGATATCTATTTAGAGGGTATGATAAGATGATATATTCTGTGTTAAGAGGTTATTGTATGCATTCTGTGAATGACTAAAACCTGCAAAGCTGAGGTAAAACAAGTGTCTACAATTTATGAGATGTAATTGCTATTAAAAATAACCTCCGCTGCTTGATTTACCAGAAGGGCTTAGGAACAAAATAAATGAGTCACGTATCTCTGCAGAAATCATGCGCTCCTTTACGTTAACAACTTTGCATTTAACAAAACAAAACCCTTTAAACTCATAGGCAAAAGGCCACATCTCTGAAAGCCATGCTTTCAGCTCAACAGACACTGACAGTAGAAGAAACTTGCTCAAAGATTATAGATGTGCCTGAAGCAAATTGGCAGACCTTACTGTCATAAATTGGTGAACCATTTTATCAAGCATCTCCACTCCATCTGCCAAAAGTGGAATTTCTTGGTGGCCAACAATTTTAATTCCTAATCCCATTTCTGATTTGACATGTGCCATGATGAAGGAGCAACCCCTCATATTCCGTCTGTGTAACCTCTCAGGCTGGAGGAGCTACGTCTGGGTAAACTTTAACCTGATGGCATGAACACTGTTTTCCCTTCCCTCTTCATATACAAAAGACCGTTCAGCCTATCAAGTTCATGCCATCCCCTTGTACAGTGGAGCAGTCAAACCAATTGCCACTCTTCTCCCATAGCCTGCAAATTAGTTTCCCTTGTGCCTAATCCATGATTCACTCTACCACCACCTCTGCTCATAGTATTATCTCATCTCTATTTCTTTAACACGTTACTGTGAATCTGTCTTCACTTTGACATTTTTTTTTGAAAATCAGTTCTTTACATCCAACTCTAATACACTAGGATTTACACTTACACAACTGAAGACAGCATATTTGATATTCTTTCTACACAATTAATTTGCCTAATCTAATTAACTTTTCTATACAATTTTAAAATAAATGGTGCAGTATAAATAAAAAATCTGTATCTATTACTATACTTACCAGCGCAATGCTATTTTGATAGGTGTGGTAAGGCAGGAAGTGAAAAGGTCTGCAGGCAAATCTGGGTTCATCGGAAGAAGTTCAGTGGCCTCACAGGCTGCCAGTTGGATGCAGTTCTTCATCGATGGCGGCAACGGCACCTGTGCCAGAGGGTGGTTTGGATTGATGGCAGCAACCTGAAGGGATTAAAGCTGTTACTCAAAACTCAATGGTTTCAAATAAGGAACTTGCATTCGTCGAAATGAATGCACATTAAAAATCTACGGGTACCAGGTTTTAATTCACAAAGGACCTCGTCAGTGTATCATGGATATTGCAACCATACTACCATTTTAATTCAGCATATACTGTACAAAACTTGTATTGAGATTGAAAGGATCATTGACAGAAGTTTCATGTGGAAAACAACTAACTTAAGAAAAGCAGCGACTCATACATTGCCAGGTGGTCAGAAACATTAATTATTAGAGTAAAACAGCTCTTACTGTAGTATTTGCAGAGAACATCATTTGAATGTAGACGCCCAAAAGGCTCTATTTCCTCCCCCCTCCCCATCCCCCTATTCTTTCACTGAAAAGTTGAATCGAGCTGACGTACGGATCTGTCTTGCCCTACACAAGAGTGGTCATCTTCTGTATGAAACTAGAAAACAAATGCAAAATATCTGATCTAGTGTAGGATGGCACCACAGATAAGTGTGATCCTGGTCTCCCTTACACCAAGCAGATAACGCTAGGGCAAATAAACATGTCTTATGTCAAAATTTTCTCATTCAAAGAATGCATTTATATTTGCTCTAGAGAGGAAATGCCCAAGCTTTTAAAGCTATTTAAATAGCAGTAACCCAATCAACACTTAAGTATATAATGCAATACCAAAGATAAATTTTATTCAGATATCACTAACCAGTGAAGAAAAGGATCCCAGCCAAATGTAGTAACCAGAAATAAATGTGAAAGCACAGTAATAGAGAAAGCGCAATTAAAATACTAAAAGAAACCATTTCGACATCACAACACTAGATATAAAAAAGGCAAAACAAATTTAATAGTGATCATAATGCCATTAGTTTCAAGGTAATTATGGAAAGGGATAAGACTGGTCTTTGGGTTGAGATATTAAATTACAGAAAGGCCAATTTTGATGGTATCAGAAAGGATCAGACAAATGTGGATTTGGGGTAGGGTATTTTTGACAAAGGTGTACTTGGTAAATGGGAGGCCTTCAAAAGTGATATTTTATAAGTATACAGTCTGTATGTTCCTGTCAGAATAAAAGGCAAGAATAACAGGGTTATGGAACCTTGGTTTTTGAGATATTGAGGCCCTGGTTAAGAAAAAGGAGGTACATAGTAGGTATAGAAAGGAAAGAACAAATGAGGTACTTGGAGTATAAGAAATGCAAAAGAACACTTAAAAAAGGAATGAGGAGGCTAAAAGACATGAAGTTGCTCTAGCAAAAATAAAGAAAAAGGATTAGATACTGGCTTCACAGAAGAAGCCAAAGAGTAGATGGCTGCCTCTCTGACTGGAGGCTTGTGACTAACGGGGTGCCATAAGAACAGTGTTGGGTCCATTGTTGTTTGTCATCTATATCAACAATCTGGATGATAATTTAGCAAACTGGACCAGCAAATTAGTGGATGACACCAACACTGGAGGTAAGGAAGACTATCAAAGCTTCATTTATTATCAAAACATGTCTCCAGATACAACTTTGAAATTTGTATTTCTCCAGATAACCCAAAACAAAGAAAAAACATGAAAGCCGTTCAAAGAGAAACATCAACTCCACCACCTCCCCACCCGTATAAAAAAAACGGCATCCTAATCATCAACCCCCCCCATCCCGCACAAAGCAGAACAGGAACACTACCCCCCTCCCTCAAAAAAACCCCACTCCTGCGCAAAAAAACCCTGAACAGGACACTAACAGAACATCAACTCCCAAACTCCCTCCCCTCACACAACAAAATAGAAAAGGAACATGTGATTAAAACAATATAAAAACCATAAATCTGAAAAAAGTCCACCATCCGTAAACGCAATGGTCCGATCCATAAATGCAGAACCACAATACTAACATACGATATCACCAATATTCATTGAAAGAGAGGGATTCCACACAAGGCAGCGAGGGACACCACTGTGGTGAACTACATATACCTGTCTGGACACGCCCCCTGCTGACTGCTCCTGTGGCCCCTCCCCCTGACCCTGGTATAAAGGCAATTGAGGCCTGAGCCCGGCCCTCAGTCTCCAGGATGTAGTATGGTGATCAACTACTGCTTGTTCTTTCTTCCAGTCAATAAAAGCCAATATCTCACCTTCACATCTCAGAGAGAGTTATTGATGGTGCATCAATTTTATTGACTGGAAGAAAGAACAAGCAGTGGTTCACCACCATACTACATCCTGGAGACTGAGGGCCGGGCCCAGGCCTCAATCGCCTTTATACCGGGGTCTGTGGGAGGAGCCACAGGAGCAGTCAGCAGGGGGCGAGTCCAGACAGGTATATGTAGTTCACCACAACCATGAGGCAGACAGGTTTACCCGCCTGCTCCAGCGAGCCACACAGTGATAGACCGCTCACAGACTCCTCCGGCAATGATCAAGAGGCAGTGCTGAAACTCTCACTTGCCTTCTGCAGTTGCCTCTATGTCTCAGTCTTTCTCAGCGCTTTAATGGACACTCTGAATGGCAAAATTGAGTCCAACATCAGTGCGCACTCCATATCGAAGATTCTTTGCACCGAGGCTGTCCGAGTACATGCCCGCTTCCTGGAATCTTCTCGGAGCCAAGAAAGTGATGGATCACTCAAACAATCTCCAAACTGTAAATCACAGGCTTTAACAGTCCCAGAAACCCAGTAAAGGGGAAAGACAGACATTAAAGTAGTTTTAAAAAAAGCTATTATCCTTAGCTATCTGGAAGATGTTGACAGAGGGAGCGTTGTATGCTGGCGCCACCTTGACCGGATAGTTTCATGCAGAGCCGAAGGTTGCAACGGGATCTGGCTCAGCTGGAAAAACGAGTGGAAAAATAGCGGGTGGAATTTAGTGCAGACAAGCTTGAAGTGTTGTACTCCAGGAGGGTCAACCAGGGTAGGTCTTACACAATGAGCAGTAGGGCATCAAGGAGTGTGGTAGAATGGTGGGATCTGAGAATACCATAACAGCATAAGATATAGGAGCAGAATTAGGCCATTTGGCCCATGGCCAATCAAGTCTGCTCTGCCATTCAAACATGGCTGATCCTTTATTTTCTCCTCCTCAACCCCAGTTCCCGGTCTTCTCCCCATAACCCTTGATGCCATGTCCAATCAAGAACCTATCAATCTCTGCCTTAAATACACCCAATGACTGGCCTCCACAGCTGCATGCGGCAACACATTCCACAAATTCACCACCCTCTGGCTAAAGAAATTTTTCCACATCTCTGTTTTGAATGGATGCCCCTCTATCCCGAAGCTGTGCCCTCTTGTCCTAGATTCTCCCACCATGGGAAAAATCCTTTCCACATCTACTCTGTCTAGGCTTTTCAACATTTGACAGATTTTAATGAGATGCCCCCCACCCCCCCCATCCTTCTAAATTCTGTGAATACAGACCCAGAGCCATCAAACGTTCCTCGTATGATAACCCATTCGTTCCTGGAATCGTCCTTGTGAAACTTCTCTGAACCATTTCCAATGCCAGCACGTCTCTTCTAAGATGAGGAGCCCAAAACTGTTCACAATACTCAAATTGAGGCCTCACCATCCCTTATAAAACCTCAGTACCACATCCCTGCTCTTGTATTCTAGACCTCTTGAAATTAATGCTAACATTGCATTTGCCTTCCTCACCACCGACTCTACCCGCAAGTTAACCTTTACAGATCCATAATTCCTTGAAAGTGGCGTCATAGATAGATAGGGTTGTAAAAAAAGCTTTTGGCACACTGGCCTTCACAAATCAATGTATTGAGTACAGGAGCTGGGATGTTATTCTGAAATTGTATAAGATGTTGGTGAGGCTTAATTTGGAATATTGTGTGCAGTTTTGGTCAACAGGAAAGATGTAAGTAAAATTGAAAAGAGTACAAAGAAAATTTAGACGGCTGTTTCTGGGACTTGATGACCTGAGTTATAGGAAAAGGTTGAATAGGTTTCAATATTAGTTGAAAAGATTACAATATTACAAGGGTAGATGGACAGGGTAAATGCAAGCAGGCTTGAAGGGTGAATTGTTGAAGGGAACGTGAGGGGGATGTTCTTCACTCAAAGGGTGGTGAGTGTGTGGAAAGAGCTGCCAGCATGTAGAGAATGTGGGGTCGCTTTCAGCATTTCAGAGAAATTTGAATAGGTGCATGGATGGAGGGGTTATTGAGGGCTATGCTCTGGATGCAGGTCGATTGGACTAGGCAGGTTAATGTTACAGCACAGACTAGACTGGCTAGAAGGCCTGTTTCTGTGCTGTAGTGTTCTATGATTCTAATATTTATAAATTAAAATCTCTAAAATCAGAGTAAATAAGCATGGCAGTGAACAGAACAGCAAACCATGCTCTTCACGTGTTTCATCACATATTCAATATTGAAAACTGGGTGGCATGGTCGTGTAGCAGTTGGTTTAATGCTGTTACAGTGCCAGCAATCACCAATTGGAGCTCAATTGCCACTAATGCTTGAAAGGAGTTTATACATTCTCCTCGTGACTACATGGGTTTTGTCTGGGTGCTCTGGTTTCCTCCTACATTCCAAGGATGTACGGTTATGTTGAGTAAGTTGTGGGCATGTTACCTTGGCACCAGAGGCAGCCCAGCACAAACCTCACTGATTTGATTTGATGCAAAATGGCGCATTTCACTGTGTTTCAATGTACATGTGACAAATAAACCTGATCTTTAAAATCTTTGAATGTGGTAGGATTTCAGACCCTTCTCGAATCTTCTTCAAGCCAACAGTAATGCACTTCAGACTGAAACGCATGAAACCTTGCTACAACTGTACTACGATTGGAACAGAATGAGAATTGAAGAAACCACCCTCAGGGGGTCATCTTTCTGCCAGGAACATGGGGCTTCAGGAGCTGCTGAGGTCAGCACATGATAATTCTGTGACACTGGCAAATCCTGAGATCCATTCCCAGGAGATAATATAAATAGAAACAAGCTGCATTCTGAATTGAGATTTTGAGGATGACAGGTTGCTTGCTTCCTCAACAGCTTTTTTTTGAATTTCACATAAATGATTCAGTAAAAAGTACTGCTCTGCCCTACTTTCTTTGTGCCTGCAGTAAGCAGATCAGAAATCAAAATTCCCAGCTGTTTACATTCTTATATTGATCATTCAGTATCCTAAGCTTTATTAATTAAACAGTGCGCTTGTTACACATTAGAAGCAATACCTTGTAGCGATGTGCTACACACAGCGCTGAAATAACGACACGCAGTCGGTAAGTCGTTTCGAGACTAGTTTATTCAAACTTCACGGCGCTGGCACTTAAATCCCTAGCACCCGCCCTCTCCGGGCGGAAATGACGTTGGAGGTGCATTACCAAAGTCTCCCCCCACGCACGCGCTGGCTATTTGTGAGCCGGTTCGCCTGCGCAGAAAGTGGGTCGCCACTTAACCACCCCCCCCAGAACCGGCGATACACCCCCCCCAATGTCCACAGTCTGGATCAGCCTCTGTTTGGGAGGTCTGCCTCTGCGCCGCGGTGCCTGAATCTCGACCGGCTGCGCCAAGTCCACATGGGCTGGTTTGAGTCGGTCCACCGTGAAAACCTCTTCTCTCCCCCCAATGTCCAGAACGTACGTGGACCAGTTGTTGTTGATCACCTTGAATGGCCCCTCGTACGGCCGCTGTAGCGGTGCCCGGTGTCCGCCCCTTCGTACAAACACAAACTTATAGAGTTCTGCAGGTCTTTGGGTACATGGGTCGGGGTCTGTCCATGCTGTGAAGTTGGTACGGGGGCCAGGTTGCTGAGCCTTTCGCGTAGCCTGTCCAGGACTGCTGCGGGTTCTTCCTCTTGCCTCCTTGGGGCTGGTATGAACTCTCCCGGTACGGCCAGGGGCGCGCTGTACACCAACTCGGCCGACGAGGCGTGCAGATCCTCTTTGGGCGCTGTACGAATTCCAAGCAGGACCCAGGGCATTCCACCAGTCCGTTCGACTGTGGGTTGTAGGCAGTTGTGTGGTGCAGCTGCGTTCCCAAAAGGCTGGCCACAGCTGACCACAGGCTGGAGGTGAACTGGGCGCCTCTGTCGGAGGTAATGTGGGCCGGTACCCCGAAGCGTGCTACCCAGGTTGCGATCAGTGCTCGGGCGCAGGAATCGGCAGATGTGTCGGTGAGCAGGACCGCCTCTGGCCACCTTGTGAACCGGTCTACCATAGTTAGGAGGTACTGCGCTCCTCGGGACACTGGTAGGGGGCCCACGATATCCACATGAATGTGGTCGAACCTCCGGTGGGTGGGTTCAAACTGCTGTGGCGGGGCTTTAGTGTGCTGCTCCACCTTGGCTGTTTGGCACTGCGCGCACGTTCTGGCCCATTCACTGACCTGCTTGCAAAGTCCATGCCACGCGAACTTGCTGGAGACCAGCTGGACGGTTGTCCTGATGGATGCGCCAAACCGTATATGGAGTCGAAAACTCACCGTCTCCAGGCTGCCGGGACGATGGGGCGAGGTTGGCCAGTAGCCACGTCGCACAGGAGTGTCCTATCACCTGGGCCTACGAGAAAGTCCTGCAGCTGCAAACCCGAGACTGCGGTCCTGTAGCTGGGCATCTCGTCGTCTGCCTGCTGCGCCTCCGCCAGTGCTGCATAGTCCACACCCAGGGACAGGGCCTGGACAGCTGGTCTGGAGAGTGCGTCCGCCACGACGTTGTCCTTTCCCGAGACATGCTGGATGTCCGTCGTGTACTCGGAGATGTAGGACAGATGTCGCTGCAGGCGAGCTGACCAGGGATCTGACACCTTCATGAACGCGAAGGATAACGGTTTGTGGTCCGTGAATGCGGTGAACAGCCTGCCTTCTAAGAAGTACCTGAAATGCCGGATTGCCAGATACAGTGCCAACAGCTCCCGCTCGAAAGCACTGTACTTGAGTTCGGGTGGTCGTAGGCGCTTGCTGAATAACGCCAGGGGTTGCCAGCGCCCCTTGATGAGCTGCTCCAGCACCCCAGCGACTGCTGTGTCGGATGCGTCCACTGTGAGGGCGGTCAGAACGTCCGTTCTGGGGTGCACCAGCATCGCAGCATCTGCCAAGGCTTCCTTGGCTTTAATGAAAGCGGACGCAGCCTCCTCGTCCCAAGTAATGTCCTTGCCTTTACCTAACATCAGGGTGTACAAAGGGCGCTGCTGAGGGGAGGAAACGGTGGTAGAAATTCACCATACCAACGAACTCCTGCAGCCCTTTGACCGTGTTGGGCTGGGCAAAGTGGCGGATCACATCTACCTTGGCGGGCAGAGGTGTTGCCCCATCTTTGGTAATCCTGTGGCCCAGGAAGTCGATGGTATCGAGACCGAACTGGCATTTGGCCGGGTTGATCGTGAGGCCAAAATCACTCAGGCGGGAGTAGAGCTGGCAGAGGTGGGACAGATGCTCCTCACGACAACTGCTGGCTATAAGGATGTCGTCCAAATAGATGAACGCAAAGTCCAGGTCGTGTCCCACTGCGTCCATTAGCCACTGGAACGTCTGTGCGGCATTCTTCAGGCTGAACGGCATTCAGAGGAACTTGAACAGGTCGAACGGGGTGATGAGTGCTGTTTTGGGGATGTCTTCAGGGTGCACCGGGATTTGATGGTATCCCCGGACGAGGTCTACTTTCGAAAAGATTCTTGCCCCATGCAGGTTTGCTGCAAAGTCCTGTATGTGCGGCAAGGGGTAATGGTCTGGAGTTGTAGCCTCGTTCAGTCTGCGGTAGTCGCTGCATGGTCTCCAACCCCCAGCTGCTTTGGGCACCATGTGCAGAGGGGAGGCCAATGGGCTCTCAGACCTCCGTACGATCCCCAATTCCTCCATCCTCTTGAACTCCTCCTTCGCCAGACAGAGCTTTTCCGGGGGGAGCCTTCGTGCGCAGGCATAGAGGGGTGGTCCCTGGGTCGGAATGTGGTGCTGTACCCCGTGTCTGGGCATGGCTGCCGTGAACTGCGGTGCCAGAATCGGTGGAAAGTCCGTCAGGATTCTGGTGAATTTATTGTCCAACAGTGTGATGGAGTCCAGGTGTGGGGCCGGTAACTTGGCTTCACCCAGGGAGAACGTCTGGAAAGTCTCGGCATGTACCAGTCTTTTCCCTTGCAAGTCGACCAGCAGGCTGTGAGCTCGCAAGAAGTCCGCCCCCAGGAGTGGTTGGGCCACCGCGGCCAGTGTGAACTCCCACGTGAACCAGCTGACGCCGAACTGCAGCTGCACTGTGCGGGTGCCGTAGGTCTGTATCGTGCTGCCGTTTGCAGCCCTCAGGGTGGGTCCTGGCTTCCTGTTGCGGGTGTTGTACCCCGTCGGGGGCAAGACGCTGATCTCCGCTCCGGTGTCGACCAAGAAGCGGCGTCCCAACTGTTTGTCCCAGACATACAAGAGGCTGTCCTGGTGGCCAGCCGCCATAGTCATTAGCGACAACTGGCCCTGGCCCTTGCAGGGCGGGCGACAACGGTGGGCTTTTGTGCCCCACTGCTGGTGGTAGAAACACCACTGTTCACTGTCCTCCTCACTCCTGCCTCTGTGTTGTGTGCGCCCCCCTGCTGGGCCTGGCCTGGTCTGCTATTGGGCGCGTGGCCTGGTAATCTGACCGACGGACACCACGCTCTCCCTCTTGGGTTTCCACAGCACGTCTGCCCGGGCCGCCACCTTCCAGGGGTCGCTGAAATCTGCGTCGGCCAGCAGCAGATGTACGTCCTCGGGCAGTCACTCTAGGAATGCTTGCTCGAACATGAGGCAGGGCTTCTGTCCATCAGCCAGGAACAGCAAATTGTTCATCAATGCTGACGGCAGACTGTCTCCCAAACCGTCCAGGTGAAGCAGGCGGGCACCTTGCTCACGCCGTGAGAGGCCAAAGGTCCCAATGAGCAGCGCTTTGAATGCTTCATATGTGCCTTCTTCCGGGGGCGACTGTATGAAATCCGCAACCTGGGCGGCCGTCTCCTGGTGAAGGGTGCTCACCACGTGGTAGTAACGCGTGGAATCAGAGGATATCTGCCAAATCTGGAACTGGGCTTCTGCTTGGCTAAACCACACGCGTGGTCACAGCGTCCAGAAAGTCGGCAGTTTTAGCGAAACTGCGTGAACAGGTGAAGAGTCGGTCATCTTTGGTCCAAATCCTGTTTGGACCGTCAGGGTCACCAATATAGCGATGTGCTACACACAGCGCTGAAATAACGACATGCAGTCGGTAAGTCGTTTTGAGACTAGTTTAGTCGAACTTCGCGGCGCTGGCATTTAAATCCCTAGCGCCCTCCCTCTCCGGGCGGAAATGACGTCAGAGGTGCATTACCAAAGTCTCCCCCCGCGCGCTGGCTATTTGTGAGCCGGTTCACCTGCACAGAAAGTGGGTCGCCACAACCTAGGCATTATACTTCCTAGCTGAATTTTAGCCTTGGCAATCCCAGGACAATTTATGTATGTACAGGATTGGAAAAAAATGGTTATCAGAAGAGATTACATGAAGAGGAATGTTTAAAGAGCCAGATGTGTGAAATTGACCATAAAAAAAGAGGGGGGGAAATCATAAAAGATACATTTTCATATTTTTCAAATGCAAAATTAGCGGCATAGTTAAGTAAAAAGAAAGTATTTCTCTCCAGTGTGGGGAAGGAGTCCACGTTCAAATTCAATTCATTGCCATTCAACCATGCACATGTATACCACCAAATGAGACAACATCCCTCCAGACCAAGATGCAGAATGTAGTACATATAACTCACACACATAACACAAAGTAATATTACCACAAATAGATTAATAAATAATAAGGTGCACATACAATGCAAATTATAGAGTAAACTGTATAATGCTACTGTCGTGTCATACATGATGAGAGCTGGGTGTGGTAGGGACTTCAGTAGTCTTATGGCCTTGGGAAAGAAGCTGTTTCCCATCAGATCTTCTCCTGATGATGGGGGGTGAAGGAGACCACTGAATGGGAGGGATCACTGACAATGCCAAATATCCCTTATAGGTGGAAGAGATCCTTTCAGCAGCCTTCACAATCCTTTGTAGGGATTTGTAGTCAAATGCCTAGCAATTTCTACACCGGGTGGTGATGTAGCAGGTCTCGATGGTAGTCCTGTAAACATTTGTTAAAATTGAGCGGGGAGGAGGGGTCAGCCTCACTTGCCTCAATCTCCTCAGGAAGTGGAGACACTGGTATGCCCCTTTGACCAAAGAGGAGGTGTTAAGGGACCAGTTAAAAGAGCCCATTAAGAGCTCTCCAGAAACTTAGAGTTCGAAACTCTCTTCACAGAGGAGCCATGTGTGTGCAGAGAGAAGTGGTCAGCCTGCAGCTTCCTGAAGTCCACAATCATCTCTTTTTGGTGGTATCAACTCCCTCAAGTTGCTGTACTCACACCCTTCTGCAAGCTACGCTACCTCCTCTCTGAATATAGTCTCGTCATCACAGTTGATAAGGCCAACAACTGTTATGTCATCAGCAAACTTGATGTTGTGGTTTGAACTCAATCTAGCAATGCAGTCATGCGTCAGCAGTATGATGGAACTACAGACATTTCTGCCAACAGGGACTGACTATGGCCTTTCTGTCAAGAAGTTGAGGATCTAGTTACAGAGACAGGTGTTGAAACCCAGTGAGGACATTACCCACCAACTTCTGAGGCATGATCGTATTGAAGATGGAGATGAAGTTCAATAAACATCCTGGCATGCAAAGCACCATTTTCCAGGTGGCACCGGATGGAGTGGAGTGCATAGGCTATGGCATCATCAGTGGACCAATTTGAGCAATAAGCAAACTAAAATCATAAGACATAGGACTTGAATTGGGCATTTGGTCCACTGAATCTGCTCTGCCATTCCATCATGGCTGATTAATCATCCCTCTCAACTCATTCTCATGCCTCCTCCCTGTAACCTTTGATACCCATAAGATACAGGAACAGAAGTAGAGGGCAAAATTTTAAAATGAGAGGGGAAAATTTAAAAAACAGCCAAAGGGGCCACTTTTCCCCCACATGAGCTGCCAGAGGAAGTGATACAGATAGGTGCAACTGAGACATTTAAATGGCATTTGGACAGGGACATCGGTAGGAATTGGTTGGAAGAATATGGGTTAAATTCAGGCAAATGGGACCAGCTCAGTTAGGCTACTTGGCTGACATGGATGTGATGGGCCGAAAGGTATGTTTCCTTGCCATACAACTGTATGACACTAAAATAATTTAAATTAACAATTTAAATAATTGAAACCAAATAACCATTTAAAACAAAAAAATTCAAATTAAACAAATCTCTCCTTTGCATTATTGACCTTTAATGAGATTATCTGAGGGCTCCTCAAAACTTTTTTTCAGAAATTGTCTTGACATACATATGATTATTAGCAGTTCAGATGTCTGCCTTACAGACTGAACATTTCTGTAAGATGATGAGTGGGTTACTGAGCCTTCAGGTGAATGTTATAGCAAAAGATAGAATTGCTAACAGTGCAGCGCTCCCATGGCCCTGCACAAAAGCTCTTGTTACAGATCATCGGCTCGTGGATATGGACTCGGGGTTGAAATCACAACCTTCGTACCGTGGCAGAATATTCCTCAATTAACTTGTGTTAATACCAATCCTGCGTGTTTGTGCTTACTACACAACAACATTGTGGACACTGAAATACATCAAAACATCTCAGGAGCTTTGAAGATATGAAGGGCAACAATTAATATAGTTGTATTAAAATAGGTGAGCTGAGAGCCTCTGTCGGCCAGAGTTATTTCACCCTAGCTGTCTAGATAAGCAAGCTTGGGCAGTACGAAATGGAGAGCAAGCCGTTGCCCATGTAGCAAGCTCCCCCTCTCCTCACATCTGATGAACCTAAAGGACCGTCACAGACTGATACAGTCTGGTACTAGCAGTATCGCAGGAGTTGCCAGTCAGCAATGAACTCGATGTAAGGCAGTCTTAGGACCTCCAGTTCCGGGTTTTTCCCCTCAGGGTTCACTCCCAAAGCCTTCCCCGAGTGGGTACAGCCACAAGGCAGAAGAGGTTTAAGATCAGAGTTTTCCTTCTCCTAGGTGAGCTGCTCGCCATAGCTGATGAGCCCCATCTACCTGAGGCAACTGGTTTTAAGGCACCAGCAACCCATGTTTGTCCCTTCTCCTGTCAGTAGAAACTGTTCTGCCAGGCTTAGCAGCTAAGCCACACTTGAAGACCTGGAGCTGGACTTGGCTGTCAGAGACTATTTGAGGCGCACGCCGTTGGTACCATTTAGTAGGTCGTGGAAGCTTGTCCCTATTACCACCCCCGACTATAACAACCTTAACAATCTCAGTATTTCAAATGTGGAGTGAAATATTAATCTCTGATTAACATCAGAACAATACACATACTGTAAAACATGCAGAATTTTACCACCTTTCATTGTTCATTATCATATTTCCAGCACTGAATACTCTTCTAATACCCAGATCATGCGCTTACTACACAACCTCTTCACATGTCCCCTCAAGGCCAAGATTGTTTACTGTTTTAATTTCTCTCTTTTGCTGTCAGTGGGCCAAGGAATCATTGTGCAATCACCCTCCAGAGCAAAAAAAAAACTTATTTCCTGAGCAAAATAAGTTATAATGGAGAAGGAATAAATTCAGCTAATTGGACATACCAAGCTGAAGAGAGATGAGGAGGGTTCTTTAGTTTCACAGTGAATTGTGGAAACATGAAGTTTTCTGCTTCACAGCAGAATTCAGCGTTGGTGCATTTCACTTCTAGCAAAGTATTCTCGAAGATTATGAAATATGCATTGCTTCAGTTGGAAACTGCCTCTCAGAAGAAATCATGAGCACTCATGTTTAACCAAAAGCACAAAGGAATACCAATCAAAAGGATTCTTCTTCCAGAAGGGAGTAAGATGCTTAATGGTAGACTAGTAGAGCAGCATGAATCAACCATCATTGCTCATTATAGAATTAATCATCTTCACATTTTTTTTTTAAAAAAAAATCTTTGTGCATTGGGTTTTCAAACAAAGAAAGTGATGTTGCCTGAAAATGCTCATCTGGCTTTCTTGAATTTTTATTCAGTCAGGAAAGAAATAAAGAAATGGCCATCTGACCACAACCTCAAAACTAAAGTACTTAAAATTCCACAGTCTGTACCACAACCAGCAAATGAACATCATTAATGTTGTATTGTCTCTCTGATGTTGGCTACCCTAACACAAACCAAGAGGACTGAACATATAAAATGTTGTTCTGAGTGCCCCAGTCTGTCAAAGTGAAGAACACATCATTATTCCATAAGGTTACAGGCACAGAGCTGTGCAGCAGAATGTTGGCTGCAGGTCATATGAAGACATTTTAAGAAATGTCAAAGATTGCACCTTAAAATACCAATCTTTTCCACAGGTTCAACTGTGCTGTAGATAGAATGAAACTCTAGCTTAGGTTTAAACAGAATACATTTTTCTAAAAAGTATGGGATGGTGATTACTGCAAATGATGCACTGGCAAACTGGAGGCATTGTTGAGATGTGGAAATCATTAGGAAGCACATAGAAAAGGCCAGGAAAACTGAGGTATAAATATTGTCCTCAACCAGGGGAACCCAGCCTGGGGCCCACAGACCCCTTGATTAATGGTATTGGTCCATTAAAACATTTGGAAAACCTTGTCGTAGACCTTAAGACATAAGAGCAAAATTAGGCCATGCAACCCATCGTGTCTGCTCCGTCATTCCATCATGATTAATTTATTTTTTTCCTCTCAACCCCATTCCCCTGCCTTCTTCCTATAATCTTTTACTAATCGAGAACCTGTTAACCTCCGCTTTAAATATACCCAGTGAGTTGGCCTCCACAACTATCTGTGGCAATGAACTCCACATATTTACCCTCATCTAAAGAAATTCTTCCTCATCTCTGTTCTAAAGAGACATCCTTCTTTTCTAGGACAGTGCCCTCAAGTCCTAGACTCCATCTAGGCATTTCAATATTCAATAGGTTTCAATGAGATTGACCCCCCCCCCAACACCCCCACCAAAGAGTCATGTGCCAAACTAGTGTACAGAGTAGCTCAGTTAATACCCATATTCAAAAGTACACCATGCCCTCAGTACCCATACTACGTCAACATCAATGACTTTACACCATGACAGCATGGAAGATGTTAATGAGCATCCGACACTAATCCTTATGGCAAATGTAACTATCTTGATTCATGGAAGCCTCACTAAAAAATTTCATATTTAGTTCCAAAGAGTTATTTGAACAAAATATACTCAAGAAAGATCTAACAGTGTAAGGGGAAGTCAAAACATAAGACAGACCACAAAACTGCAAGAAATTAGGTCAGACAAAGTTCTGAATAATGATCAACTTGTTCATGAATGTAACGCCTTATTTTGCACAGCAGGATACATCTGCAGGCAAATTTATCTAACTGATGCAAGAGCTATTGATGTGGAGGACATTTACTGTCCATCCTAACTGTTTTCAAGGCCCTGCCTTGAGTTGCCACAGCTTGTATGAGGAAGTACTCCCAAGTGATTCTTGGTGGAGAATTCCAGAGAATCAGAATAAGGTTTAATATCACTGACTTATGTACAAAAATACATCGTTCTGCGGCAGCAGTACTGTATATTAAAAAATACTATAAATTACAAGAAATATATATGCAGTGGATTTCAGTTCATTAGGACACATCATGACCAGGACATTTTAGCCCAATTAGCCCAAGCGTCACGGAAATAGTTAAAAAGGTGTATTATTAAAAGCATGTAAAAAAAAAAGGCAGAGTAACAAATTATGTATTTAAATGAAATACAGAACAAATTAGAACACTACAAATACTACTGCAGTACTCTAAAACTGTTCATTAGTTCCTAATACTTATCAACAGTGGAATTCATCAGTATCATGTTCTTTTGATTGTAATTGAATAAAATCAGTACAGGCACCCAGAGCAGATAAACGACTGCCCTTATACAATGCCGTTGATGATTGCATCCTCCAAATCATCATTTTCATTGTAACATTCAAGATGATTTACAGCGCCAGCCAGCGATCAACAATCGGGGTGCAATTCCCATCACTGCCTGTAAGAAGTTTGTATGTTGTCTCAATGACTGCATGGGTTTCCTCCAGGTGCAATGGTTTCCTTCCATGTTTCAAAGGGTTAGGGTTAATCGGTGAGTTATGGGCATGCAATACTGGTGCCGGAGGCATTGCG
Source organism: Hemitrygon akajei (assembly GCF_048418815.1). NCBI lineage: Eukaryota > Metazoa > Chordata > Chondrichthyes > Myliobatiformes > Dasyatidae > Hemitrygon > Hemitrygon akajei. Next base: position 55,855,132 of record NC_133145.1, on the reverse strand, counting down.
ACACACGCAGGCTGCCCAGCACAACCTTCTAATAAGATTTGACGCCATAAGTGAGGTATTTCATGGTATGTTCCAATGTACATGTGATAAATAAAGCTAATCTTCATTTTATCTTTATATGACATAGGGATCTGGTGAGTGGAAGTTGCAAACATCATGTGGTGAGCCAGGCACCAACCAAACAAGATATCTGAAGTCAGGCTGTAGATTACTACAACAACACACACAAAATGCTGGTAGAACACAGCAGGCGAGGCAGCATCTATAGGGAGAAGTGACGTCGACGTTTTGGGCCGAGACCCTTCGTCAGGACTAACCGAAAGGAAAAATAGTAAGAGATTTGAAAGTAGAGGGGGGAGGGGGAAATGCAAAATGATAGGAGTAGACCGGAGGGGGTGGGATGAAGCTAAGAGCTGGAAAGGTGATTGGCGAAAGTGATACAGAGCTGGAGAAGGGAAAGGATCATGGGACGGGAGGCCTCAGGAGAAAGAAAAGGGGGGGGGGGAGCACCAGAGGGAGATGGAGAACAGGCAAACAACTAAATATGTCAGGGAAAATATATATAGATTATGAAATAATATGTAGATTACTGGAGTTTTACAGAACATGATTTAAGATTAAAAGAGATTGGAGAGCAATCAATTTAGAGGGTCAGGAGGGTAATTAATTGAGGTGAAGACTGAAAAAACTTATGGTAGACACACACAGTAGACCAGGGAAGTCAGTTAAACCAGGTATAAATTTTGAGTTTGCCACAGAATTTACTTTTGTACAAACAAATTAGAGTGCCTAACAATTTTAATTCTATATACTGAATTAAAGGACACTGATGATGAAACACGAATAATTGCTACACGCCTACAATAAGATGTTTACAATTTAAACGCAATTCACTCCTACTCAGATCAAATGAAAACATCCATCAAAACTGTTCCTTAGAGCAGCTTTTGAGGACACTTCATAGATTATAACGATTTGAAAAATGTCATGGTTGTACTTTTATCTATAAGCTAATAAAAGATGGCTGTGTTTCATTCATTGTGAAAACAAAATCCTGGATGTGTGCAATAATGTGAAGAATGCATGTCACACTTTACTTTTATGCGGACAAAAAGAGATGCCAATTGGCACCAGAGTGCTTGAGGCATATTTGAATGGCTGAATAAATAGAGTACACCATAACTTTTCAATCGACAATCAACAAGAAATGAATAATAAACAAGCATAAATCACTAATGCTCCTTCACATACTGCAACAGCTCAAATTTAACGGTTCACCACTTAAGACAAGAAATAGATATTTGACAATTGCAACTAGCAACCACATATAGACTGCAGTAAATTTTCCTTCACATATAAACCTGGACTTGGTTCAAATGATAAACAAAGACAGCCAGCTTAGCAAGATTCCAGTAGCATCTCTACAACTACCAAAATACATGAGTAAATGGTTTAACTGACTGTTAGTAGAACATAGCACATTACAGCCCTTTGACCCATGTTCTTCTGATAACCTTTTAACCTACTCTAAGATCAATCTAGCCAGCTGGTGGAATAGTGTATCTGCACTGGACCTTGAGTGGTCCCAAGTTCGAATCCAGGCGGCTCCCTGCAGGCTTTCTATCTGTGCTGGGTTGAGCATCAAGTCAGCACTCGGCCTCATAAAAAACAGACAATGCTAAAGGAACAGCAAGGTTGCTGCCCGATCCGCTACAAGCAGCATTAAGGAACTAAAACAAAACCAATCCAACCCTTCCCTCCCATGCAGCCTTCCATTTGTCTATCACCTACTCTGTTTAAATGGTTTACTGAATGTTAGTAGAACACAGAACATTACAGCACAGTACAGCTCTATGACCAATGACGATCTGCTGACCTTTTAGATAGATAGATAGATAGATAGATACTTTATTCATCCCCATGGGGAAATTCAACTTTTTTTCCAATGTCCCATACACTTGTTGTAGCAAAACTAATTACATACAATACTTAACTCAGTAAAAAAAATATGATATGCATCTAAATCACTATCTCAAAAAGCATTAATAATAGCTTTTAAAAAATTCTTAAGTCCTGGCGGTAGAATTGTAAAGCCTAATGGCATTGGGGAGTATTGACCTCTTCATCCTGTCTGAGGAGCATTGTATCGATAGTAACCTGTCGCTGAAACTGCTTCTCTGTCTCTGGATGGTGCTATGTAGAGGATGTTCAGAGTTATCCATAATTGACCGTAGCCTACTCAGCGCCCTTCGCTCAGCTACCGATGTTAAACTCTCCAGTACTTTGCCCACGACAGAGCCCGCCTTCCTTACCAGCTTATTAAGACGTGAGGCGTCCCTCTTCTTAATGCTTCCTCCCCAACACGCCACCACAAAGAAGAGGGCGCTCTCCACAACTGACCTATAGAACATCTTCAGCATCTCACTACAGACATTGAATGACGCCAACCTTCTTAGGAAGTACAGTCGACTCTGTGCCTTCCTGCACAAGGCATCTGTGTTGGCAGTCCAGTCTAGCTTCTCGTCTAACTGTACTCCCAGATACTTGTAGGTCTTAACCTGCTCCACACATTCTCCATTAATGATCACTGGCTCCATATGAGGCCTAGATCTCCTAAAGTCCACCACCATCTCCTTGGTCTTGGTGATATTGAGACGCAGGTAGTTTGAGTTGCACCATATCACAAAGTCCTGTATCAGTTTCCTATACTCCTCCTCCTGTCCATTCCTGACACACCCCACTATGGCCGTGTCATCAGCGAACTTCTGCACATGGCAGGACTCCGAGTTATATTGGAAGTCTGATGTGTACAGGGTGAACAGGACCGGAGAGAGTACGGTTCCCTGCGGCGCTCCTGTGCTGCTGACCACCGTGTCAGACCTACAGTCTCCCAACCGCACATACTGAGGTCTATCTGTCAAGTAGTCCACTATCCAATCCACCATGTGAGAGTCTACTCCCATCTCCGTTAGTTTGTGCCTTAAGATCTTGGGCTGGATGGTGTTAAAGGCACTAGAGAAGTCAAGGAATGTAATCCTCACAGCACAACTGACCCCCTCTAGGTGAGAGAGTGATTTGTGCAGCAAATACGTGATAGCATCCTCCACTCCCACCTTCTCCTTATACGCAAACTGAAGAGGATCCTGGGCGTGCCTGGTTTGTGGCCTCAGATTCTGTATTATCAGCCGCTCCATGGTCTTCATCAGTAAACCTGAGTTTCTTCAGTATACCTAATGTATCTGCCTCTACCAACATCCCTAGGAGAACATTTCATGCACCTATCACTCTCTGTGTAAAGAACTTGCCTCTGAAATCTACTCCCTTATACTTTCCCCCAATTACCTTAAAGTCATGCCCCCTCATATTAGCAATTACCACCTTAGGAAATAGTCTTGGGTTATCCACTCAATCTATGCCTCTTATCATCTTATACTCCTCTGTCAAGTCACCTCTCATCCTCCCAGAAAAGCCCGAGCTCACTCAACCTGCCTTCATGATACACACACTCTAGTCCAAACATCTGGACAAAATTACAATAAAATTAAATCTCAAACATCAAATAAATTCCTTAATCTTTCATTAATGAAAAGCCATAAAATTGCAACTGTAAACTACGATGACCAGTTTGGTTCAATTGTGTGATGATTGTAAATGATGCACATGTTTCTGTTCAACAACTACAAAGCTCATTGGTTTTGTAATTCTTAGGAGACTCTGCAGTACTGAGACAATGTATGAGCATGTCTTTGTTAAAGGAGATTTTCTTTGCAGTAATGCATCAGCTGTGTTTGATGTTTACGGCTGCAGAATATTTAGGCAAGGGGAATATTAAAAAGCATTAACTGAAATGTAATGAGTTGTTGACCTGGATAAATTTAAAAGGGTAAAGAGACCGGGGAAGTGACAGTGGGAATTTTTGATGACTAGAGCCACTGGAGAACATTCAAACTGCTTGCATCACTGTCTGGTATGGAGGGGCCACTGCACAGGATTGGAAAATGCTGCAGAAGGTCGCAAACTCAGTCAGCTCCATCAAGGGCACTAGCCTCCACAGCATGAAGGACATCTTCAAAAAGCAATGCCTCAAAAAGGCAGCGTCCATCATTAAGGATCCCCATCACCCAGGAGGACATGCCCTCTTCTCACTGCTACCATCAGGGAGGAGGAGGAGGAGGAGTGGGAGCCTGAAGACACCCACTCAGTGTTTTAGGAACAGCTGTGCCATCAGATTTCCAGAGGGACAATGAAGAAACCTCACTAACATTTTGCTCTCTTTTTGCACTGCTTATTTAATATAATTATATATACATATATTGCAAAACAATAAATTAGAATATATCTTATTGTAATATATCTTTTCTATGTATTGCTGCTGCAAAACAACAAATTTAGTGTCAGTAATATTAAACACAATGCTGATTCAATGAAGTCAAATGGACTCTTGGAACACAGAACAGTAGAGCACAGAAACAGGCCCTTTGACTCATGATCTTGTGCCAAACTGATTAAACCAGTGGTTAAACGTCTAGCTAAACTAATCCCTTCTGCAACACAATGCCCATAGCCCTCTATTCCCTGCATATAAATGTGCCTGAGCTTCTTGAATGCCTTTATGATTCTGGCAACATCAGCACACAACAGTGCATTCCAGGCACCCATCAATTTATGTGTAAAGGAAAACTTGCCCCATGCTCTAGCGGAGGCAGTAGTGAGCCAGCTTCTTGAACTGCTGCAGTCCTTCAAAGCCAAAGTACAAAAAAAAACGTGTCAGAAAAAGTCCTCTGCTGGGGGCGGGGGAAAGGAGATAAAAAATCAAAACAAGAATAAGCTTACCAATCCCACACATACAAGGTAGCCGCATTGCTACCCCAACTTGCTACATCCATCTAACTCTGCTTTTTATGTGCTCGTTTCACCTTCAGTCACCTCAAATACCCACTGATCCCTTATTCACATCTCAGCAGCAGCATCCAACCCCTCCAGTTCAAAGTGCAAAGTAAAGTTATTATCAGCATATATATGTTACAACATACTACCCTGAGATTCATTTTCTTGCAGGCAATCATGAGCAAAATAGAATTTTTATGAAAAACCTTACATAAACAAAGACTGACAAACAACCAGCATACAAAAGAAGACTAGGCATCTGTTAGTCTCGTGAGACCGTGGATTTGCGCCTTGAAAGGTTTCCAGTGCGCAGGTCTGGGCAGGGTTGTATGGGAGACCGTCAGTTGCCCAAGCTGCAACTCCCCTCTCCACGCCACCGATGTTGTCCAAGGGAAGGGCACCAGGACTTGGCACCAGTGTGGTCACAGAGCAATGTGTTGTTAAGTGCCTTGCTCAAGGACATAACATGCCGCCTCAGCTGGGGCTCAAACCACTGACCTTCAGATCACTAGACCGATGCCTTATCCACTAGGCCACGCGCCAACACAAAAGACTAACTGTGCAAATAAAAATACTACTGAGAATAAGTGTCCTTGAAAGTGACCCAGTAGGTGAGAGAACAAGTTCACCGTAGTGTGACTGAAGGTATCCATCCTGGTGCAGGAGTATGATGGCTGGAGGGTAATAGTTGTTCCTGAACCTGGTAGTTTGGTACCCAATTCTTCTGTCCCTCCTGCCCGACAGTAGTAGCGAGAAGAGGACATGGCCTCGATGGTGGGGATCTTCAACGACCAATGCTGCTTTCTTGTGGCAGCGCATACCTTGCTGAACTTTACTGAATATCTTCATGGACAACATCGCGTTGAATGGATTGTCTCTGTATCCAGCACATGCTGCTGTCAGCACCTCATGGCTCCTATTTGCTGAAGGATGATAGATTTCAATCTACATAACCTCAACAAAAAAATTCCACCGCATTAACTTCAAAACTCTACATGATATTTGATGTTGTACAAAAGTAGTTAAAACAACTGGGTGAGAATGAAAGGTTTCCAGAAAAATCCTTTCTGTCATCTAGATTCAATATATAAAGCCTGATGACTCATAACAGAAAGTACCATGAAATAGAAAACATATTAAACAATGCACTTTCCATTCCATTGGCATTCATTCTACATTGACTGAGGAAACTAAGTCAGAGAAACTTGGAATTTATAAACTGCAAAGAAAATTATGTGCAAGGATAAATGCTGAGCTTGCATAACAAGTGAATATTAGAATAATGACACTGAGATTCAATTTATGCAAAAAAAATCATTTTAATCAAAGATTCTCAAGGTTCACAATAAAAGCCAAAATCGTAAAGTCCAATGAATCATAAGCTGTTGTCTGAGCGAATGCATGCATGAAATTACTACCATATATTACTCCACTATTACCACAGGGTGTTGTGCCCATGTGATATCACTGTCTCTTCAATCTTGCATCTCCCATTCTAATTTCATTCAGATTTAATAAATGTAAGAATAGATCGACAGAAACTTAACTGGCAGGAAAGACTGCCAGGGTTGGAAAATTTTTTCAAGAGCTGTTAATACAGCAGGGAAGAGATTATAATTGTAATTTGCCATGGCAATAGGAGATATCTAGCCAGAGTGGAACTCCATTTCTATTCATGCAAAGTCTATTAAAGCACCTTGGGAAAAAAGGATCTTTGAAGAACTTGCCGCTTTTAGCAACACACGCAAAATGTTGGAGGAACTCAGCAGGCTGAGACCCTTCAGCAATGTGCTCTTTTCCATGGATGCTGCCTGGCCTGCTGAGTTCCTCCAGCATTTTGTGTGTGTTGCTTAAGATTTCCAGCATCTACAGATCTTCTCTCATTTGTGTTATGGCTTTAGGCAAGCAGCTTCAGACCAAAAGAAATCCTTGCACTGAAAAATCCTTGCGATAAATGAGGGAAGTGCAAGACAAAGATATATTCCAAATTAGAAGAAATTTTCCAATGGAAGGACACTACCATGACTGACAAGTGAAGTCAGAGCAAAAGTAAAAGCAAAAGAGAGGGCATACAAGGAATGCAAAGCTAGTGGGAAGATAGAGGACTGGGAAGCTTTTAAAAACTTGCAGAAGGAAACTAAGAAAGTCATTATGAAGGAAAAGATGAATTATGAAAGAAAGCTGGTGACTAATATCAAAGAAGACATTAAAAGCTTTTTTAAGTATATAAAGAATAAAAGAAAGTTGAGGGTAGATATAGGACCAATAGAAAATGACTCTGGAGATATTGTAATGAGAGAGACAGAGATGGCATATTTTGCATCAGTCTTTACAGTGGAAGACATTTGCAGTATACCAGACATTCAAGAGTATTGGAGAACTGAAGTAGAGTCAGTGAAAATTATGACTAAGAAGGTGCTCAGGAAGCTTAATGGTCTGAGGGTGGATAAATCTTCTGGACCTGATGGAATGCACCCTCGGGTTCTGAAGGAAATAGCTGGAGAGATTGTGGAGGCATTGACGATGATCTTTCAAGAATCGATAGATTCTGGCATTGTACCAGATGACTGGAAAATTGTAAATGTTACTCCACTATGTAAGAAGGGTGGAAGGTAGCAGAAAGAAAACTATAGACCTGTTAGCCTGATGTCAGTGGTTGGGAACTTGATGGAATCGATTGTTAGGGATGAGATTATGGAGTACCTGGAGGCACATGACAAGATAGGCCAAAGCCAGCATGATTTCCTGAAAGGAAAATCTTGTCTGACAAACCTACTGCAATTTTTTGAGGAAATTACATGCAGGGTAGACAAAGGAGATGCAGTAGATGTGGTGTACTTGGATTTTCAGAAGGCCTTTGACAAGGTGCTGCACATGAGGCTGCTTAGCAAGATAAGAGCCCATGGAATTATAGGGGAGTTACTAGCATGGGTGGAGCATTGCTCGTAATGCTTGGCAGAAAACAGAGAGTGGGAATAAAGAAATTCTATTCTGGCTGGATGCCGGTTACCAGTGGAGTTCCATAGGGGTCGGTGTTGGGACCGCTGCTTTTTACGATGTACGTCAATGACTTGGATGATGGGATTAATGGATTTGTGGCTAAATTTGATGATGATACAAAGATAGATGGAGGAGCAGGTAGTGTTGAGGAAACAGAGAGCCTACAGAGAGACTTAGATAGTTTAGGAGAATGGGCAAAGAAGTAGCAAATGAAATACAATGTTGGAAAGTGTACGATCATGCACTTTGGTGGAAGAAATAAACACGCAGACTATCATTTAGATGGGGAGAGAATTCAAAATGCAGAGATACAAAGAGACTTGGGAGTCCTTGTGCAGGATACCCTACAGGTTAACCTCCAGATTGAGTCAGTGGTGAAGGCGGCGAATGCAATGTTGGCATTCATTTCTAGAGGTATAGAATATAAGAGCAGGGATGTGATGTTGAGGCTCTCTAAGGCACTCGTGAGACCACACGGAGTATTGTGTGCAGTTTTGGGCTCCTTATTTTAGAAAGGATATACCGACATTGGAGAGGGTTCAGAGAAGATTCACGAGAATAATTCCAGGAATGAAAGGGTTACCGTATGAGGAACGTCTGGCAGCTCTTGGAGTTCAGGTAAATGAGGGGGGATCTCAAAGAACAATTCCAAATGTTAAAAGGCCTGAACAGATTAGATATGGCAAAGTTATTCCCATATAGGGGGTTCTAGGACAAGAGGGCACAACTTCAGGATTGAAGAACATCCAATTAGAACAGAGATGCAGAGAAATTACTTTAGTTAGAGGGTGGTAAATCTGTGGAATTTGTTGCCACGAGCGACTGTGCAGCAAAGTCATTGGGTGCATTTAAGGCAGAGATAGATAGGTTCTTGATTAGCCAGGGCATCAAAGGGTAAGGCAGGGGAGTGGGGATGACTGGAAGAATTGGATCGGCCCATGATTGAATGACAGAGCAGATTCAATGGACCAAATGGCCTACTTCTGCTCCTATATCTTATGGTCTTATTTCTCTCAAGGTATGTATTTTGATGTAACTTTTCAAAATGTGGATGGCTGTCTGAAGATGCTGAAATCTTTTGAGGAGAAGGATGTGAAAATACCCTCACCACTGCTAACTGTGAAGGCTGTCTTCCCAATCTTATCAGGACAAACACTCAGTGTCGACATGTATCTCTCTTTGATGGCCTCGTGTTCAAGAAGCAGAGAAGAACATCGTTCAAGGAAATGCTATTTCTATGTAACACACACAAATTGCTGCAGGAACTCAGGCAGCATCTATGGAGAGGAGTAAAGAGTCGAAGTTTCATGCCAAGACCTTTCAGCAGGATCAGCACCTGCAGAATCTCGAGTTTATGCTATTCATATGGGCATGCTAGATAGACTGGCAGTGCCATCCACCTGTCTTCCTATTACTCCAGTGATAAAAGTCACTGCCAAGGTGAACCCAGAGTGTGCCAACCCTACAGCAACTCTAGGCATGAAATAGTTTATTGCCTGCTGAAAGTGTAGACAGTGGGGAGAGGTTACAAAACACTACACTGCTGAGAACCAATGTGGTGAGTCTGCCCAAACGGAAATCAATGCAATGCCCAAGTAGTGAGATGAGGAAACTGCAGAGAAGACTGCAGTATTCACATCTTCTTCCGAAGAAACCCAGTGTCACACAGACAGCAGCAGTATGGCGAGGAGGATGAAAACACAGAGCAACCAGCAGCGTGAAGGAGCTATGGTAGAAACTCCCAAAATCGCCTCTAAATCCAGTGCAGAGACTGCAGACTAGAACAAAAACAATCAGGGGCAGAAGTGAGCCAGTTTACTGAAGGGAGGAAAAGAAAAGCCTGCAAAGTCTCATGGTGCCAATGTCTGGAGATACTGCAGTGCAACAGTGGCAACTTCTCTAAAGAGTTCCTAGACAGTTGTTAGTAGGGAACAGACTACATAGGGAAAGTTCACAGTCAAAGTAAATTTATTATCAAAGTACCGGTACATCTATGTCACCATATGCTACCCTGAGATTAATTTTCTTGCAGGCATACTCAACAAATCCAAGAAACATATTAGAATCAATGAAAGATGGCACCCAAAGGACAAACAAACAACCATGTGCAAAAGACAACAAAGTGTGCAAATACAAAAGAAAAAATAAATAATAATAAATAAATAAGCAATAAATATCGAGAACATGAGATAAAGAATCCTTGAAAGTGAGTCCATTGTTCAGTGATGGGGCAATTGAAGTTGAGTGAAGTTATCCCCACTGGTTCAAGAGCCTAATGGTTGAGGGTAATAATTGTTCCTGTGGGGTCCTGAGGCTCCCGTAGCTTCTTCCTGATGACAGCAGCAAGAAGCGAGCACGGCCTGGGTAGTGGCAGTCCTTGATGATGCATGCTGCTTTCCTCTGTACAGATGTGCTCATTGGTGGGGAGGGCATTATCCATGACGGACTGGGCCGTATCCAATACTTTTTATGGAATGTTCCATTTAAGGGCATTGGTGTTTCCATACCAGACCATGACACAACCAGTCAACAAAAAGTTGCAAGAAAATGTTTGTGAACCCTTTGCAATTATCTCATATTCTGCATTAATTACTCATAAAAATGTGGTCTGATCTTCATCTAAGCCACAATAATAGACAACCACAATCTGCCTAAACTAAAACACACAAACAATTCTTTTCATCAATAATGAGTACATCATTTAAACAATCACAGTCTAGGATCAAGGAAGTATGTGAACCTCTAAGGTAATGCCTTGTAAGTATAAAATAGAGCAGGAGGCCTTGTGGTGCACATGATGGAGATCATGCAGAAGATGCTATTGCCAATCCAAACTGACTGGGGTCTGCAAGCAAGGAAATAGAGGATCCAATTGAAGCTTATCGATTAGTTTTGCGAGGGTGAAGATACTGAATGCTGAGCGGTAGTTGCTAAAGAATAATGTATGATCTTTGCTGTCCAGATTTTGAGGGCTGAGTGACCAGACAATGAAATGTTCCACAAGGTAAAGACTTGTGATAGAAAACAAAACAATTGACAGTGCTCCCCAATTTTAGGGCATTAAAAGCAAAGACGGGCTCCAAAGAAAATCTCAGCACCCCTGGCAACTAGATTCAGTGCAGTAATCCCTGCACCTCACCTCCAGAAAACTGCAAGCAGCACCAAAAAAGATCAAAATGAAACTACACTTATTGTACAGATTCTGCCCCAAAAACATTGCTGCCTTCTCCACCGCAGTCAAAGTATTAAAAAAATCTTGTACCTCAGTCCTGGGCAAGTGCAGCATTTCAAAAAATGAGCATGCGACAACAAAGAAACTAACCACATTAACACTAAAGGTATAGGAGGCATCAGAAGCACTGTGCAATGAAAGATTACTGTCCTGATGAAGGGACTCGGTGGAAAACATTGCCTCTTTATTCCTCCCCCTAGTTGCTGCCTGATCTGCTGAGATCCTTCCGCATTTTGTATGTGTTAATCTGGATTTCCAGCATCTGCAGAAATTCTTGTGCTTAAGTCTTGCAATGTTCTGTTACTTCGCCAAGATCAAGGCAACTACCAGCTACAGTTCAGCTTACTGCACTTCAGCAACCATCCGCAGTGGTCACGTTGGTAGCCCAGATTTAGGCAACCTGATCAGGAGGCCAAGGAACAATTCTTCCAGTTTGGAAACTCTGCTCTGGAGACAATTTTGTCATCAAAGCTAAAGAGATAGTGGCAGGGGTGGAAGTGTTTATTGTATAAAGATACTCCATTCAAGCTCATCAATAAAATCAAAGCGTAGCACAAAATGAAAACAGGCCCTTTGGCCCAACTCATCCATGCCAACCATGGTGGCACCTAATCTATACCTATTTGCCTATATCCCTCTAAATCTGCGTTCTACTGGAGTGCTGGAAAAAGATGCTGTGAACTAACATGGCTTAAGGTCCATGCTGAAGGGCCTACTTCAAAGACCTCATGTCATTCACACATATTGGTTGAAATCTGGATTAAACTCCATAACCTATAACTTTATGGTTGCAAATGAGGAGAGCATCTCTTTGAAATCTATCAAATATAGAAAGACCGAGAGGAAGTGGATGTGGAGAGATTGTTTCCTACAGTGGGGGAGTCCAGGACCAGAGGGTACAGGTTCAGAACAGAGGGATGTTCTTGTAGGACAGAGGTGAGGAGGCATTTCTTTAGCCAGAGGGTAGTGAATTTGTGGAATTCATTGCCGCATACAGCTGTAAAGGTGAAAGTTGATAGGTTCCCGGTTTGTTGGAGCAACAAAGGTTACAGAGTGAAGGCAAGAGAATGGGGTTGAGAGGAATAATAGATCATCCATGTTAGAATAGTGGAACAAACTCGATAGTTTGAATGTAGTCTGAATGGCCTAATTCTGCTCCTACATCATATGATCTTAATATTGACAACCAATATGTGCTAATGTTGAGCAACTGGAATAAAATGGCTTATTATGAAAGTATTGCTTGAAAGTTCTGTATCTTTATGAGGAAAGTGCATATTTTGAAAGAAAAGTTAACAGAATCTGGAATCAAAAGTGTGCCAACTTGGCCGTATCTCGTAAGACTTGGCCAGAGCTGTTGAAGAGCATAGTATTATGCTTCAAACTGGCACTATCTATGAGTTCGTGACGAAAGCTAACATCACACTCATCTGCATTCAAAAAGTAGAGAAAGATGAGATAAGAAATTTCTGACCAATTTAGCATGGAATACAAGATTCTGTCCAAAGTCATCCCAATCAAGTCTGCTCTGGGGGTGGTGATTCATCCAGATCAGAGCTGCACTCCACCCAGTAGGAAATTGCCCAACAGCCTTGCACTATTCAGTGATGCAATCACCTATATAAAGGTCAGAGGAGTGGGCACTTGCTGAATCTGCCTGGATCAGGAAAAGGCCCTTGACAGAATATCACCCACCCGCATGATGGGCAAATGGGGCTCTGGAAGGAACAAGCAACTGGATAGTTGCAAGAAAAAAGTTTGTGAATTCTTTGCAATTACTTGCATTAATTGCTCATAATTAATCTGATCTTCTCATCTTCTAATCTGGTCTGATCTTCATCTAAGTCACAATAATAGACAAACACACAAACAATTATATTTCTTCTTGTCAATATTGAGTACACCATTTAAACAATCATAATCTACGTTCAAAAAAGTATGTGAACTGGGGTAATGGCTTCTCCAAAAACTATTTGGAGTCAGGTGTTCCAATTAATGAGATGAGATTGGAGGTGTGGGTTGTAGAGGCACCGTGTCCTATTAAAAAAAAACAAAGAAAGTCAGGTTACTGACAGGACCTGCCCTTCTCAAGAAAGATCTGTTTATGTACACCATGCCTCGATCAGAAGAACTTTTAGTGGGCCTCAGAAAAAGAATTTTAGAGATGCTCCTCGCCGTTGTGCAAATCTGATCAGCAGTGACAGGAAATGATTGGTGGAGGTTAGTGCTGCTAAAGGAGGTTCTACCAGAGTTAAATACCAGGGTTCACAAACTTTTTCCAGCCTGGACTGTGAATAATTAAACAATGTGTTCAATAAAGACATGAAAAGTACAACTGTTTGTGTGTTGTCAGTTTAGATAGGTTGTGTTTGTCTATTATTGTGACTTAGATGAAGATCAGGCCACATTTTAGGAGTAATTAATGCAAAAAATCAGGTAATTGCAAAGGGCTCACAAACTTTGTCTTGCAACTGTGGATGTGGCACATCCAATCTAATGGTGGGAAATAGATTCCTACTGAAATCTGAAGTTACACAAAGCTGCCCAGTTTCCTCCAAACTAAAAGTAGAAGATCTGAAAACATTCAGCAGATCAGGCAGCAAGAGAAACAGAATTAATGTTTCAGGTGAAAAAACACACAATGTTAACTGAACTTCCTATTTTTCAGATTTTCAGCATCTGCAGTTATTTTTAATTGAGCCCTCTCTGTTTTATGTGTTGAGTGGGAGACTTTGCCACATCCTCCACAAAGGATTCAGGCATAGAAGGGCTGATGATCCGATGCAATGAAGGCATTCAAATTGATTGCCTACTGCTTGTTGTGCACCTGTGACCAATTCAATCTGACTTCAGGGACAAGAGCAAGGACACATTCATTGGCAAGAGGTTCCTCTTCACCATCAGATCCAATTAACCAAATGTGCAAAGCATAGAACTGGATGGAGTATACAGGTGAGGTAACACAAGAACTATAATTTTGACAACAGTGCTCCCTCTTAATCATACACCTCAAGCTGTGTGCTCTTTGACCTGTCTTTGACCGCTGGTTGTCAATGCGCTGTACTGTGGACAATCGAATGCTGTGGCCTGGCACACACTATTGTTCAGGGTTTTGCGCTTGGTACAGCTGCCACAAAGGCTCTATGGGGAAATGCCATAGTTTATAGCCCTATCAGCACCACACACTCAGCATCTAGAACCTAGATTTTTATCCAGACTGTTTGCTTAAGGAACATATGCAAAATACAAATAAAGTTGTGCTGACAGTGTTATGAAACAGTATCACTTGCTGTGTCAATTAAATTACACAAATTTGCAAATTTAATGAGTAGAGTAAATACTGTTTACAAAGAAGTTGGCAGAATTCTTTGATTTCTTCTGCAATAGCCATAAAAGCCTGAATACATATTCACTGTGAGAGAGGAACACAATTGATAGCTCACCATCAGAATATTATGTCTTAGCCTCTTGATTGTTAAATCTCCATGACAACAAAACAGAAAACATTCTTCCAATTGTATAGGTTGGTTACTTTGCTTCTTGTTGATATGATAAAATAACAAAAATTAGAACTGAGCATTAAAAATGGCTGAATATTTTCAAAGATCCGGATTTTAGTACATTTTAAATTAAGCTATAATCTTCATAGTAACAATTTTTTCTTTAGTTATAGGAACATTAAGGATAAAGCATGTTTACGTACCTCGAGCTCTTGTTCTCTCTGTAATGCAAACTGCTTAAATGACTTCACAATGATCCCAGCATTTGAGCAGTCATACACAAATATCGAGGGACTGCCCATCCAAGTTTGAAGGTCATAAATGGAGAGCGGAATATACTGAGTATAGTTCTGTCACAAAAGAAAGAAAATATTAGTTGCATGGAAAACCTGTCCTCATCTGTTAAAGCTTTCAAGCAAACAATTGCAAGTTCAGCTTTAAAAATAAAAGTACATTCATACCGCAACTTCTCAGAGTTTATCAACATACCTACTCAATATGCAAGCAGTCCCCGGGTTACGAACGAGTTCCCTTCCTGAGTCTGCCTTTAAGTCGGATTTGTACGTAAGTCGAAACAGGTACATCCGGTATTATTTAGTGTTGGCTAGTCAAACATTTGTTTTAGTATATAATATATACTTTACCTTTCTATGCATATAAAACACTTATGTATGTATTTCAATAAATAAACCACTGCGCTGTTAATTATTTAGTAATAATTGTAGCTTTCAGGGCAGGGCCTTTCACATGCTCCATTATTCTCACTTTATCCTTTATCTGTATCTTTTAAAGTTGTTCTGATCATTGACAGACTGTAGCCTAAAGCTTTTCCGATGACCGATGGCATTTCACCTCTTTCCAATTGCTATATTATTTCCACTCTATTTTCAATCGTGATCATTTTCCGTCAATGGAACAGAAAACTGTGGATTTTATGTTCTATCGCTGAGCAGCAGTGAACCATCTGAATGGCCTATCAGAGTTCTCTTTAGGAACTAGTTGACTTGATCAGCATTTCCAATCTGGCTATCTTTCACGATCGCACTTAATAAAAAAAATACAGCAGTAGCTGCGGGCGGCAGGTCCTCTGCTCCCCCGGGTCATAAACTCCACCTGCACTGAGAAAGGTTAAATGGGACAAGTGGGGGCAGTGCTGACTGTAAAGGGGTGGGGGGGGAGGTTCAGGGTGAATCTTGCTAAGAAATATTTAAGCCAAATACAAAGTTACACACTCAACACAGTGTTAACGGCAATGACTTAAAATGGTGGACAGCTTCGTGTTCCAACTTAAAAAGGCAGATGGCGTCATAATCCGACTTAAAATGGCAGACTGTGGCGGACTGCCAACACAGATGCCTTGTGCAGGAAGGCACAGAGTCGACTGTACTTCCTTAGAAGGTTGGCGTCATTCAATGTCTGCAGTGAGATGCTGAAGATGTTCTATAGGTCAGTTGTTGAGAGCGCCCTCTTCTTTGTGGTGGCGTGTTGGGGAGGAAGCATTAAGAAGAAGGACGCCTCACGTCTTAATAAGCTGATAAGGAAGGCGGGCTCTGTCGTGGGCAAAGTACTGGAGAGTTTAACATCGGTAGCTGAGCGAAGGGCGCTGAGTAGGCTACGGTCAATTATGGAAAACCCTGAACATCCTCTACATAGCACCATCCAGAGACAGAGAAGCAGTTTCAGCGACAGGTTACTGTCGATGCAATGCTCCTCAGACAGGATGAAGAGGTCAATACTCCCCAGTGCCATTAGGCTTTACAATTCAACTGCCAGGACCTAAGAACTTTTTTTTTTTTTTTAAAGCTATTATTAATGCTTTTTGAGTTAGTGATTTAGATGCATATCATATTATTACTGAGTTAAGTATTGTATGTAATGAGTTTTTGCTACAACAAGTGTATGGGACATTGGAAAAAATGTTGAATTTCCCCATGGGGATGAATAAAGTATCTATCTATCTATCTATCTATCTATCTCCTCCCTCCGTTCATAAGTACAAGTTGTTTGTAGGTCAGACATTCGTAACTCAGGGACTGTCTGTATAAAACTCCTCACACAGTCTTTTTATGAAGAGAAATCAACTTTAAAAATATAGTCAATTACACAATTCTGGTTAAAACTTTTAAGACCAAGTGAACACAACTATTTTTAAAAGATTAGTATTAAAATAAATTATTTTATTTCTAAACATGGAGATGTCAATCAGAGTGGCTCTTAAATACTTAATTGTTCCATTCTCAGTTGCAGTTAACCATAGCGAGGGCAGTATTTCCATAATGGGGGAAGTGGGCACTCTTCATGAGCCACAGCAGACCATATGGTGTCCTCCTTCAAAGCAGATATGATGTAAATGATTTGCACATTACCTCACATCCAGCAGTGGCTAATTAGACAATAGACAATAGGTGCAGAAGTAGACCATTCGGCCCTTCGAGCCTGCAATTGCCAATTACTGTGCGATTGGAGTCTCATACCATAAAGGCCAGGCCAGGAAACAGGGCAACAAGTTCCTATTTCTAAACCTGCCTGCTTCATTTTCATTTCTATTAGTTTTCATCATTTCCAGTGTTTGCTAAACTGGCATCATACCCTTAAACAAAAGTACTGTAATTTCCGACTTAATGATTTTGTATAATTGCATTAGGCCTCTGAATACATAACCACTTTCCTATTGCATGACCAATTTAGAAATCAAAACTATATTTCCCAGTAGTGAAAAATCAAGGTTTCAATTAAAAAAGTCTGCATGAAAGGACTGAAGTATCGCAAATAACAATTGAATTAATCTAGAGAATTCAAATGCTCAGACCACTAGGAACATTTTAGATGTTAGGCGGCACAGTAGTGTAGTGGTTAGGAAGATGCTTTACAATACAGGCCACCCAAGTTCAATTCCCACTGCTGCCTGTAAGGAGTTTGTACCTTCTCCCCATGACCGCATGGGTTTCCTCCGGGTGCTCTGGTTTCCTCCCACAGTCCAAAAATGTACTGGTTAGTAGGCTAGTTGGTCATTGTAAATTGTCCCATGATTAGGCCAGGATTAAATCGGGAGATTGCTGAGCAACATGGCCTGAGGGGGCAGAAGGGCCTATTCCATGCTGTATCTCAATAAATACATAAATAAATAAATTAGAATGGATCTACAACAGATGCTACTTAAAGGATGTGATCAATTCCACAAGTGCACAAACTGAGCTTACAAAACTATATCTTCCAATCTCAGTTTTGTTTCATCTGCAAACTTGCTCAGTAAAAGTCAGGTTATTTATTACATGCAAGTTAATAAAATAATTTGAGCAGACTGCAGTATGATGCAAAAGATTCCCCTTATCTGCAAGAAACCCAATTGCAAAAGTCTTTCAAAATGGGAAATGTGACATTTTCCCAGTTGAAAAACAAAGAATAGCAAAATCTTGGAAACTTGATGTAGTTTAATTACTATAGTTTGTTATGCACAACTGAAAGGTTATCACCCCAGAACACAGAACATTACAGCACCGTACAGGTCCTTCAGCCCATGATGTTGTGCCGATCCTTTAACCTACTCAAAGATCAATCTAACCCTTCCCTCCCACACAGTCTTCCATTTCAGAGGAAAGGGTTAGACCTGTCTGTTATATAATTTGTCATTTTCTAAAGGTGATCTGGTTCTTTGCAAGTGACCAAAAGCCACAAGTGACCAATGCACATATGCATTTCAGTTAAACAGCTCCTAACACAAGTTTACCAATCCAGAATAAATACATAATTTTCAAGTAATATATATTCTTTTAAGGTAAAAAAAAAAGCTGTCAAGCTGTATCATCAAAGATAACATGATAAAGGAAAAAAAAAGAACACTGCCAGAGAAAAAAAATTTCAAAACTTAGTGGATAAAGCATTGGTATGGAAGAGGCAGGTGGAATATAATAACTGTCAGGTGGGAATCACATCATACATGAAAGGGATTGACGAATTACAAAAGTCAGCGTTGTCGTGACAAACTAAAGAGCCTGCTATTGTATGACTTCATGACTGTCTATGAAAAAGACATTCCTGGAAATACATAGAAAGAAAAAAAAACTACATTGGAAAGTAAATAATTAACAGAGATCAACCAAATATTTCATGTCCATCTTCATGAAATTGGGCACTGAAAGCTTCCCAGAAATAGTGGCGATCTATAGGTCAAGCACAAGAAGCTCAGAGAATTTTGTATTAGTAGAAAAATAATGCTGAAATAACTGGGATTAAAAGATGATAAATGATCAGGGCCAGCAGAAGACGGTGGCTACAGAAATGATCGGTAACTAGTGTTCTATTAATAAAATTCCGAAGATTCTAAAATAGCTCTCGGGCTGGAAGATAGAAAATGTAACTCCACTATTTAAGAAAAGCAAGGGAGAGAATGGGAACTGCAGACAAGTTAACCTAATAGCAGTGGTAGGAATATGTTAGAATATTTTATTAAGGAACTGACAAAGTGCGTCTGGAAAATAATAAGAAGGCTGGGATGGGACAACATGTTAGTATAAAAGGAAAGTGATGTTTGACAAATCTTTCATTGTAATTGGCACAATAGATATGAGCAAACTAATTAATGCAACACATCTGAACTTCTGAAGGACTTCAAATAAGATAGCTTCTAAGAGATTATTAAACAAATTAACTCACATTGTTTTTCAAGGTCAATAGCATCATACATTGAGGATGGTAAGTGAACCTAAAACTTTTCCGGAGGAGGTCAGAACAGTGCTGCAAGTTTTATTGGCTGCTGGAGCCCCACCTGTTTAGAACCTTTATTAATGGTTTGAAAGAAGAGATCAAAAATATTTTTGCTGATATGATAAAGCTAGGTTGTAATGTGGGTTGCAAGGAGAATGTTATGAGGCTCTAGGGCAGGGGCTCCCAACCTTTTTTATACCATGGGCCCCTAGCATTAACGAGAGGTTTGCGGACCCAGATTGAGAATCCCTACCCAAGGGAATTTAAGTACTGAAACAGAAAGTTAAAATGTTTCAAATGCTGAGAATTTGAAATAAGTTGCCATTCATAGGGATCCAGGCATTCTTGTGTTTGCATCACTATCATGTCTTCTCTCTAGCCACAAATGAGGTCCCAGAGAGCTGGCTAATTTTGTTCCATTGTTGAAGAAGGGAACCAGAGATAATCCTGGGAACTATAGACCACTGAGTCCTCAGTCTCATTTCAGTAGCAGGGAAGTTGCTGGATTCATCAGCATTTGGGAAACCATGGCCTAATTAGGGAGAGCCAGCATGACTTTGTGTGGGCTTTTTGATGAGGTGATGAGAGTGAAAAATGAAGGCAGAGCTGTGGTGTAGTCTACATGGAATCTAGTAAGGCATTTGACAAGGTCCCTCATGGGCGGCTCACCCAGAAGATTAAGATGCATGGGATCAATGGTGAATTGCCCACTTGGATTCAGAACTGGCTTGCCCATAGAGGACAGGGGCTAGTGGTCAAAAGGACTTCTGCTAGCTGGAGGTCTGTGATTTATGGTGTTCCACAGGGATCTGTGCTGGGATCTCCGCAGTTTGTGATGTATATCAATGACCTGAATGAAAATGTAGATAGGTGGGTTCGTAAGTTTGCAGATGATAAGAAGATTGGTAGAGTTGTGGATACCGTAGCAGATGGGCAAAGGATACAGCGGGATATAGATCAGTTTCAGATATGGGTGGAGAAATGTCAGATGGGTTTTAACCCGATCAAATATGAAGTGCTGAACCTTGGTTGGTCAAATGTAAAGAGACAGTACACTGGTAAGGGCAAGACCCTTAACAGTGTTGATGAGCAGAGAGAACTTGGGACCCAACTTCACAGCTCTCTGTAAGTGGCTACACAGACTGATAGGGTGGTTAAGGCAGCATATTGCATGTTTGCCTTTATTAGTTGAGGCAGAGAGTTCAGAATTCAGGAAGTTACATTGCAGCTTTATAAAATTCTCGTTAGACTGCATCTGAAGCATTGCATATAATTCTTCACCTCATTATAGGAAGGATGTCAAGGATTTGGAGGGGGTGCAGAAGAGGTTTACCAGGATATTGCTTGGATTAGAAGACATGTGCTATAACGAGAGGTTGGACAAACTTGGGTTGTTTTCTATGGAGCCGTGTAGGCTGTTGGGAGATCTGATAGAGGTTTATAAAATTGAGAGGTAATGATAGAATAGACAGCATCTTAATCCTAGGATTGAAATATCTAATACCACAGGGCCTGTATTTAAGGCGAGAGGAGGTAATTTCAAAGAATACGCTAGAGGCAAGTCATTTTTTTAAAACACACAGAGCGGTGGGTGACTGGAATGCATTGCCAGGGGCAGTGGTAGAGGCAGAAACATAGAAAACCTACAGCACAATATAGGCCCTTTGGCCCACAAAGTTGTGCTGAACATGTCCCTACCTTAGAAATTACTAGGCTTACCTATAGCCCTCTATTTTACTAAGCTCCATGTACCTATCTAAAAGTCTCTTAAACGACTCTAATGTATCTGCTCCACCAGCGTTGCTGGCAGCCCATTCCACGCACTCACCACTCTGAGTAAAAAAAAACTTACCCCTGACATCTCCTCTGTACCTACTCCCCAGCACCTTAAACCTGCGTCCTCTTGTGGCAACCATTTCAGCCCTGGAAAAAAGCCTTTGACTATCCACACGATCAATGCCTCTCATCATCTTGTACACCTCTATCAGGTCACCTCTCATCCTCCGTTGCTCCAAGGAGAAAAGAAACATTGGAGACTTTTAAGAGGCGTTTAGATAGAAACATGGATTTGAGGAAAATGGAAGAATATCAACATTATGTAGGCATAAGGGATTAGTTTAGCTGGCCATTTGATTACTGATTTCTTTGGTTTGGCACAACATTGTGGGCCAAAGGGCCTGTTCCTGTACTGTCTATGTTCTGAGTGTGAAACATCAGTAACTGCGCGATGCACAAGTCACAGTTCCTTTGTGATTACTATTGCTATTGATGGGTCATTTTGTAACAGTTGCAAGTTCAGCACAATGTTTTATTATAAAGACAAAATATATACAAAATTATCTTCTAATTTTAAAATCTACCTTATTTTTTAACATGCACTACAGAATAGATCTCTAATCTGGAGCCTCATCAACATTTGCATTATGCTCATCATCCCAAATACAAATACTAACAATACAGGTGGCTACATTTAGAACATCTTATCATCCCTCTTTATAAGCAACACAGTTTTTACATTTCATAAATATACTTCAATCACTTCAGGATTTAGCCACTAAGCTTCTCTTCTACCATCTGAATAAATTGAACAGTAAACAGGACTAACTGGATGTCTCTGGGAAGAGTATATATCCAAAGACACACTGGGTAAAGAGAGCATAGAAACTTCCAGATATATTTTAGGCTGAACCCCAAAGCTGCAATCAGGTGCATTGGCTTAAGTCTTATTTAAAAGCTCACATGGTTAAAAACGATTCAAACCTGAACTTAGCCCATTTTATGCTGAACAAAACTATGATGACCACTTTGCTGGTGAATGAATTGAACTGAATGACTTTAAACTAAATTCAGAGAACCCCACATTATAGCAGTTCAGGGAATGGAAATTCGTCCATATGATACGTAATTCACAGATCACAACCAAAATATCTGAGAAACAGAATAAACAATTCGCTGTCATGGAATGTGCGTGCCAATTTTATTTTTAGCTCACATTTTGTGATGCACATGCATATGACAAGGCTCTATGTTACTGAAAATCACAATATAAACTGTTTTCTGGGAATGCAACCCCACCCCCCCATACTGCAGTGCGGAGTTAAAATTTAAATTTCTAAAAACTTTTTTTTAAAAGAGGATTTTAAACATTATCAAGACACTAATGGCGATTAGCTTTTGAGGCCCTTCTCCCTCACAGTGACATGGCACATAACAAACAAACTTCTACACCATGGGCTATCCCATAATAGTGGTTGGTTGATAGGCACCCTATCTTCAAGCATTTGACAAACATGGGAAACCACAAACTCCTTTTTGATCTTTGATGTCCTCTTTTATTCAGTCTTGCTCAAGACATTGAGATTAAACCAGAAGCAAACCCCAGAGAAAGCAATTGTAGTCTGCTTATTGATCTCTTATTTAAACATGACAGTACATCAAATAACCCAGTGATTCGCTCAGTAGCAGTACAGCTCTATGACAAAACCTAAAAATTATTTGTTATTTTCAGAGCAAATCACATTGAATCTTTAAACATTTTTAATAACTAAGTTAGACCACACATGGAATATTATCCTCAGTTCTGGTCACCTCACTATGGAAGTTTTAGAGAGGGTGCAGAATCAGAATCAGGTTTAATATCACCAGGATATGTTGTGAAATTTGTTAACTTTGCAGCAACAGTAGAATGCAATACATGATAAATATAGGAAAAAAATGAATTACAGTTACTAAATAGTTAAATTAAATATGTTGTGCAAAAACAGAAATAAAAAGTAGTGCTCATGTGTTCAATGTGCATTCAGAAATCTGATGGCAGAGGGGAAAAAGCTGTTCCTGAATCACTGAGTGTATGACTTCAGGCTTTTGTACCTCCACCCTGATGGTAACAACGAGAAGGCGGCATTCCTGGATGATGGGGGTCCTTGATGATTGACACAGCATTTTTGAGGCAGTGATCCTTGAAGATGTCTTGGATACTACAGAGGCTAGTACCCATGATGTAGCTGACAAATTTTACAGCTCTCTGCAGTTTACTTCAATCCTGTGCAGTAGCAACCCCAGCCGCCTCCCCGCCCCCCATTACCAGATGATGACAGAGTAAATCAGAATGCTCTCCACGGTACATCTACAGGTAGTCCCCGAGTTACGAACGTTCAACTTACAGACAACTCGTACTTACGAACCGAGGAAGGAGAACGCCGTCTGCCATTTTAAGTCAGATCGTGATGCCGTTCGCCATTTTAAGTTGGATCGCGACGCTGTCCGCCATTTTAAGTTGTTGCCGTTAACACTTTGTTGAGTGTTTAACTTTGTATTTGGCTTAAATTTTTCTTAGTAAGATTCACCCTGACCCCACCTCCCCCATCCCGGTCAGCCGGTGGCGCAGTGAGATCAACGCCAGGCTGGAGAACGGAGATTTCCGAGTTCGATCCAGTGACAGACCGCTCCCGTGCCGGGTTGATGTCGAGCTTGCAACTCGACCTCATAAAAAAAACACTGCCACCTCCAGTTTAAATTCCCACGCGGAATATTGTGGATGATCAAATACCCAAACACAGCACAGCCTCCACTTGTCCCATTTAGCCTGTCTCAATGCGGTAGTCCTTAGGACCCAGCAGACCTAGGGACCCGGCGGACGTCGGGACCCGCCGCCCGCAGTGTTTCTGTTCCATTGACGGGAAGCGATCGCAATTGAAAATAAAGTGGAAGTAATAAAGTATTTGGAAAGAGATGAAACGCCATCGGTCATTAAAAAAGCGTTAGGCTACAGTCGGTCAACGATTGGAACAATTTTAAAGGATAACGGATAAAGTGAGAATAATGGAGCATGTGAAAGGCCCTGCCCCGATGAAAGCTACAATTATTACTAAGCAACGCAGTGGTTTAATTATTGGAATACATATGTTTCTTAAGTGTTTTATATGCATAAAAAGGTAAAATATATACTATACACTAAGACAAACGTTTGACTAACTGACGCTACATAATACCGGATGTACTTGTTCCGACTTACGTACAAATCCAACTTAAAGACAGAATCAGGAACGGAACTCGTATGTAACCTGGGGACTGCCTGTTTGAGTGTTTTAAGTGGCGTACCAAATCTCCTCAAACTCCTAAAGAAATTTGACATCGCCTTGCCTGCTTTACAGCTGCATTGATATTTTGGGACCAGGTTAGGTCTTCAGAGATATTAACACCCAAGAACTTGCAGAGGAGATTTTCCAGGACTGAAGAGCAAATCTTATGAGGATAGTTTGAGCAAGCTAGGGTTTTTTCTCTTTAAAGCAAATGAAAATGAGAGGTGATTTGATAGAGGTGTACAAGATGATATGAGGTATGGATCAAATGAACAGCCAGAAACATCTTTGCAGGGTGGAAATGGCTAACATGACGGGTGCATAATTTTAAGGTGATTGGAATCACGGGATGTCAAAAGTAAATCTTCTTTAACTCAGACAGCGTTGGTTGCGTGGAACACACAGCTAAGATTGGTGGTGGGGGCAGATACAGTAGGGACATCTAAGAGACACTTGAATAATAGAACATGGACATATGGATGATAGAAAATTGGAGGGCTACGAGGGAGGAAAGGGATAGGATTGATCTTGAAGTATGTTACAGGTCAGCACAACATTGTGGGACAAAGTGCCAGTACTGTGCTGTAATGTTCTATGTTCCCAAGTCTAATACCACAAAACAGAATTATGCAGTCATTAATTATACTAAGTTAACCTGTAAATTTCTTGCTTTATTACACTTTAATTCTTTCAAGAGCCCTAAAATCATGTAAATAAATTAAACTTCAGCACAACAAATTCTAGTGCTTACAAAAGTTGTAGGATGGAAAAAGGATATTGTGAAATTAAATTAAATGATTAGCTAATGTGCAAAATATAGCCTTGCTGATTTGGGATGTTAGGAGTTGGATTCCAGAAATACCAGATTTCAAAATGGATATGAAGGATATATTATTACCTTATTAAATACCCAGATTTCACCATTTCCAGTTGGTCTTGGCACTCCATGCCCATTATAATGGAAAAGCACTCTTTCTTCCTTTGCATTACGTCTCAGGGAGGTGCAGAGCTTTTTAACTTCATCCACTGTTGGATCCAAGCTCTGCTTGTATCTGGCCTGATGGAAGGAAAATAATATTTATTAATAAGCAGTGCAAATTTTAGCATGTGAAAACGGGGCAGATTAAAACCCATTTCTTGCTAACCATGCTGTGTGAAGTGGGTGAACTGAAACTTTATAAAATGTACAGATCAACAGCCATGAAGATTGAAATGCTTCGCCGATATGGCCACTGGATTAACAAACACATTGTAGAGTATTGAGCTTCAATAACAAAGAGACCAGTCAATTGAATAAAGCAAGGTACAACACAATTGCAAGACCCTAGCCTGGAATGAAATACAGTTGTAAACACTTTCACAAGTAATTAATTGAAAGGAAGAGGATGGACAATAAGGTAGGAAAATACACTCAGCAGCAACTAAAAGTGAAGGAATGTTAAAAAGCAGAACATTATTTTCTGATTTGCACTAGCATTGCCACCAATACACACTCAGTGGCCACTTTATTAGGTCACTTGTACACTTGCTTGTTCATGCAAATATCTAGTCATCCAATCATCTGGCAGCAACTAGTGCATAAAAGCATGTAGACATGATCAAGAGGTTCAGTTGTTGTCTTGACCAAACATCAGGATGGGGAAGAAATGTGATCTAAGTGACTTTGATCATGGAATGATTATTGGTGCCAGATAGGGTGGTTTGAGTATCTCAGAAACTGATAACCTCTTGGGATTTTCAAGCACAACATTTCCTAGAGTTTACAGAAAATGGTGCAAGAAACAAAAAGAAAACATCCTGTGAGCAGCGGTTCTGTGGGCAAAAATGCCTTGTTAATGACATGGGTCAGGGGAGAGTGGCCAGTCTAGTTCAAGCTAACAGGAAAGCAACAGAACTCAAATAACCATGTGTTATTTGAGTTATGTAACAGTGATGTGCAAAAGATCATCTCAAAATGCACAGCACGTTGAACCTTGAAGTGGATGTGCTATAGCAGCAGAAGACAATGAATATATATTCAGTGGCCACTTTATTAGGTACAGAAGGCGAAATAAATACTAACTGCACAAGTTATATCTTCATTTCCTTCCAGTCCTACTTCCCAGTAGTGTGCCGACTGACCCATGATGAACAGTTAATGCTGCTGTATGCAGAACTTCTATATCTCAGTTCTCCATGCAATCACTGCTCATTGAAATGATATGCATAAAGGATACCAGGGTGAAAAGGCAGCAAATATCTTTAACATTGTCTAACAACTTTAAAAAGAGCTCATCTTCAATCCAGTCCTTTAGCATCAAAGTGTTCTCATATTTCTAATGCCCACAGGGACCTCAATCTTGCAATTATACTGCTAACATTAATGGACTTTCAATGCAAAGCTTTTGAAAGTAGGAAGCAAGTGCTATTTGGTCATAATTAGGCCAAGTTGCAGTACGTCATATTTTCTCATCAATTTTAGATTGCAGGTACCATTAAACTTCCATATTAAGAACTTCTGGTCACCCAACATCAAACCAGCTAGATAAGCATCAGCATGATACATTTGGCTTATTTTACTTATTTATTTATTCATAGGAGCTGGATGGAGATGTTGTAGGCAAGACTAGCTCATCCCCCTCTACCAAGGGTCTTATAAAACATTTCAAATGAGAGTTGAGTCAACACACACAGGGAATTCCTATTGAGATGTGGTGACCTTTCCTCAATTAGAATTAAATAGAAAGATAAAGATTAGCTTTACTTGTCACATGTACAAAACACAGTGAAACAGGTCGGCTCTGCGTCAACAACCAACATAGCTTGAGGACTGTGCGTGGAAAGGGAGGGGGGAGGTGGCAGCTCGCAATTGCTACCACATTTCTGGTGCCAACATAGCATGCCCACAGCTCACTGACCTTGGCCTTTTAGAATGTGGAAGGAAACCAGAGCACCCACAGATAACTCACGTGGTCACTGGGAGAACGGGATGGGAACTGAACCCCAATCTGTGATCACTGGTGCTGTAAAGTGATGATACTAACTGCTCCACTACTAAGCTGCCTTTTAGCAAGACTAATTATCCAAAGAGGCCAAATATCAGACAATGAGGTTTATGGTTCTATTTGCTCTGGTATTTATTCTGCTGATCCTCTGTATGATATCTGTGTAAAGTTTAAGACAACAGCATGCATTTAACTTAATAAATCCGGAAAGCACTTTTCAGTTAGTCACAATTTTAATTTCAAAGTGTAGGTTGAAGGATTATTATTACATTAACATTAGTGTAAAATTTAAACTCCTGGTTTACGACTAACAATTAGAAAAATATTTTAGCACTTTTCAAACTCTTGTACAAACTGACCTGGAATATAGGTAAAGGAGGCCATGTCCTGCAAAGATGCAGGTATTCCGAAAAGCATCATCAATAATACCGACTTTGTGCAACAGACTTTGAATATGACATACAAGAACAAAGAATTACTTAAATGTTTGCATTGTGAACTTCAGGTGCATGCAATGTTCATCAGTGCAAAGCAACGGAATGCCATCGATAAAACATTTATTGAGTTTATAAAACAGGAATGGGTTTAATCACATATAATGCATTCAAGGAAGTTTTAAACAAACTCTAACAATCCTAACTCTGACCATTCTGAAATCTCAATGCTTCAGCATCTGGCTCACTAGGTAATGTTGACTGTGATTCACCAGGGCTGCTGTTCCCACACACTCTTCTGAATTGCCTCAAGCCTGATTCTGCACTCACTTTGACTCCAGTTTTCATGATCCCTTCTGAATCAATGACACCTCATTTCCCAAGCTGTATTCAACCAGTCCAACCTAAAGTTTCCTGTGCTCCCTTTAAAGTTCCTGGGATGACTGGGAAATATACTGTAACCAATAAAGATACATTTTAAAAATAATAATCCCAATAGTCCAGAAAAACTGCCAGGTTCAGCTCCACTAAAGCCTGGGTGTGCCAGATTATCAGAGTTCAACTTCAATATTGTATTGAACTTAGATGTTACTTTCTAAAGAATGGCCTTATAGTCTATTAAACTCCCCAAAAGACGTCATATTCCCACATCTGGCCTTTCCAAGTCAGTTTACAATGTCTTGCCCCCTATAAATTCAGTGAAAGCATTCTAAACTTCACTCTCTCAATAGGACACTCACATTTCCTCCAATATTCCATGGTTGGTCTAACAATATTCTGCATTTTATTTGACCAGGCATTCTGGCCCACCCATCACTTCATAGCACTCCCAAATTCAAGCTTGTCCTAAATTGCCAGCTAATGCTGATGCTCTTACAACTAATAATTAGAAAAATACTTTAGCATTTTTCAAACTTTCGTATAAACTGACCTAGAAAACTAGGCACCAACTACAAAGTAGCTGGAATCCCAAAAAGCCATAATCAATAATACTGGCTTACAGTGCAGTACTACAGCATGCAAGAATGAAGAGTTCAACTTCACTTCAGTACAGTGCTTATAGCTTCTGCTTCATTTCCCTCAAATACAACCCATTTCTTCCACTTCCTCCTTCAGGGACACACAGAGTGACATCATTGCTCCTCTTCAACACTACATATCAGAACAGATTTAATATCATCGGCATACATGATGAAATCTGTTGCTTTATGGCAGCAGTACATAGTACATAGTAATGTGGTACATAGTAATAAAAACAATTAATTACAATAAGAGTATATCATTAAAAACTAATGTCATGCAAAAAGGAGGAAAAAAAGAGGGGGGGAAATACCGAGGAAGTGGTCATGGGTTCATTGCCCATTCAGAAATCTGATGGCAGAGGGGAAGAAACTGTTCTTGAAATGTTGATAGTGTGTCTTCAGGCATCTGTAACTAGTTGTTGATGGTAGCAAGAGAAGAGGACATGCCCTGGGTTATTGGGGTCCTTAATGATGCATGCCACCTTTCTGAGACATCACCTTTTGAAGGTGTCTTGAATGCGGGGAAGGCTAGTGCCAACGATGGAGGCGACTGAGTTTTTAACTTTTCTGCAGCTTATTCAGTGCGGTGGCCCCTCCATACCAGGTGATGACACAATCAGTTAGAATGCTCTCCACGGTACATTTGTAGAAATTTGTCAGTGTCTTTGGTGATATACCAACTTTTCTTGAACTCCTGATGAAACATACAAACCCCATTTCCAGAAAAGTTGGGATATTTTACAAAATGCAGTAAAAACAAAAATCTGTGATATGTTAATTCACGTGAACCTTTATTTAACTGACAAAAGTACAAAGAAAAGATTTTCAATAGTTTTACTGACCAACTTAATTGTCTTTTGTAAATATACACAAATTTAGAATTTGATGGCTGCAACACACTCAACAAAAGTTGGGACAGAGTTAAAATAAGATTGAAAAGTGCACAGAATATTCAAGTAACACCTGTTTGGAAGACTCCACATTAAGCAGGCTAATTGGTAGCAGGTGAGGTATCATGACTGGGTATAAAAGTAGCATCCATCAAAGGCTCAGTCTTTGCAAGCACTCCTATCAGATTCCTTCCTCCCCGGTCCTTTATCTTTCCTACCCACCAGGCTTCAACAATCACCTTCTAGTTATCCTCCTTCCCACTTTCTTTTTCAGTCCTGATGAGGAGTCTCAGCCCAAAATGCTGCCTGATTATTCATTTCCATAGATGCTGCCTGAACTGCTGAGTTCTTCCAGCATTGTGTGTGTCTTGCTCTGGATTTCCAGCAGCTGCAGACTTGCCTGTGCCAGTCCATTTTTTCCCCTCAGATAATGTGTTCAAAATGTAGGCAGAGATAGAAAGACCACAAACGCTGCAGACCTACAATGAATTAAACACATTCAAGTTTCTGAAATGAGGTCAATCAAAGGTTTAATTTAAATCTTCAAATGCCAACAACAATCCCTGATTTTGAAAATGCATTTTAAATTCGGTCAAACTTGCGGTCTCCAATGTTCTCATTACTACCATCAAGGAAGCAGTGCAAGAGCCTGGAGACATGCTCAATTTCAGGAACAGCTCCTCCCCCTCCGCCATTAGATTTCCGAAAGGATAATGAACCCATCTACACTATCTCACTCTTGTTCGCTCTTTTTGCGCTGTCACAAAACAACAATGGGCTGCTGTCACTAAACAAAAACTTTCATTGTATATGCCGGTGAAATCAAAGCTGATTTTGATTCTGATTCTTAGATCAGTTTACTATGCATACCATCCACTGGCAATGTAATCCACTATGCTGCTTTATGTCATCACAACCCACTAGCCCTCACCCTCCACTATTATGAATAAGCCTCCTGGATCATGTCCCAAATCTCCTTTCTGCAAATATTGTGTCTCTATTATCTTCCTTCCACTACTACAAATGAATTTACTATTTTAAGGTACTATAATAGGTCAAGCAGCATCTGATGGGGAAAAGGAATTGTCGACAAACCACACACAAAATGCTTGAGGAACTCAGCAGGTCAGGCAGCATTTATGGAGAGGAATAATGAGTAAACATTATGGGCCAAGACCCTTCATCAGGAAGGGGGAGAAGCCAGAATAAGAAGGTGGGGAGTGGGAGGGGAAGAGGAAGGAATACAAGCTGGCACGTTTTAGGTGAAGCAAAGTGAGGAGGACGGTATGTGAGGGGTGGGGATGAAGTGAGAAGCTGGGAGGTGATGGGTGGAAAAGGTAAAGGCTGAAGGAGGAGGCATCTGACAGGAGAGAATAGCACAGAAGAAAAGGAAGGAGGAGGGGTACCCAAGGAAGGTGATAGGCAGGTAAGGAGAGGGGGTAAGAGGAGAGCCAGAATGGAAGAAGAGAGAAGAAAGAGACAGCAGAAGTTATCAGATGTTAGTGAAAGTGATGTTTTTAACTGGCAGGCTGGGAGGCTACCAAGATAGAATATTGCTCCTCCCATCGGATTTCCAGCATCTGCAGAATCTCATGTTTAGGAATTGTCAATATTTCAGATCGAGACTTCGCACAAGTCCTGATGCAAGATTTTAACCTGAAAGATCAACAATTCCTCTGCTCCCCCCCGCCCCCACAGATGCTGCTCAACCTGCTGAGTTCCTCCAGTAGATAGTTTGTTGCTCCAGATTGCAGCATCTGCTGTTTTTCATGTCTCTATTGTACCATTATACATGCTGGTTACTGACAAGATTTGGAAAAGGAATACTCTTTGAAAAATTATCATCCAAAAAGAACATATGGTGTTTGTAATTTAAGTATCATTACCTATGACAAATGTGCAGGTAGTGATGTTTCCCATGTGCCTGTCTCTCCTGTCTTACATGATCATAGCAGTTTAAAGAATTGGGGAGTGCTTTAGGATTAACCTCAGCTAGTAACCGCAGTGGGCGAGAAGTGGATCAAACATAACCTTAATTAATGGTATGGCAAGCTCAAGGTATTGACAAGCTGAGTCGTGCTGCTGTTGCTCTTGTTGTCATGTGAGACAGTCCCTGCTTGGCATTTTTGTGGTACAAAGTAGCTACCCACTTTTATCGCCCATTCGTGAAGGTGGTCCCACTCCTGCTAAGTCTTATTTTGTTTATGTTTTATTATATTTTAATACACTTTTAATATATTATTAATATATATCTTATAATGTTTTATTATACTTCTATTTAGATATATAGCATGGTAATAACAAGCCCAATTACGCACATGACCAATTAATCTACAACGCTGTACATCTTTGGAATGTGGGAGGAAACCGGAGTACGCAGAAGAAACCTACGCGGTCACGGGGAGAGCGTACAGACAGCAGCAGGAATTGAACCCTGATCGCTGGCGCTGTAATAGTGTTACGCTACAGAGTCATGCCATTGTCTGCTCAGTCGTATGGACTGCTTCAGATGCTGAGCAGTTAAGATGTGTGTACTGGGAGTATCTTAGATGAACAGAAGTAAACATTTCCTATTTCATGTAATTTATAAATTACTCCTTTGATGCCCAACTATTTATTTCAGACACTATGACACATTGGTTTCACTAAAATAGTGCGAGAGAGATGCAAAAATCAACCCAATTACAAATGAAGATAAACACTGGTGACAAGAGTACATTTTACACTGATCAATTCTCTGAAACTTATAATATAGGAAATGATGGCAAAAACTGAATCTATTAATTTAACTTCGTAGCTACCAGAGCAAGTTATTTTAAATGGGAGGATAATTTCCATCTTAATCAAGTTTTACCTGAAATGATACACAGGTCACATGAGGTTCATGGTTAGTGCAGTGCTACCAAAGCACCAGTGACCCAGGTTCAATTCTGCTATTTTCTGCATGGAGTTTGTATGTTCTCCCCGTGTCCACATGAGTTTCCTCCAGTTTCTTCCCACATCAAAGACATATGAGTTAGTAGGTTATTTAGTCGCATGGTGCAATTGACAGTGCGGTCTTGCTGGGCCAGAAGGGCCTGTTACTGTGCTGTACTTCTAAATCTAAACAGTGATTTAAGTTCATTTGGAGATGACTGCATGCTATTTTCTTCACCAGTCCTTAGTGCAGTCTTGCTGCTGCCTCATACACATACCAAAAGAGGAATACACGCAGACACGAGTATATTATCATGGATTACCACTCTCAACCCGTACTGCTGAGGAGATTTATTACTGATAGTTCCTGTTATACATGGTTATCTTTTGCCTAAAAAACATAAAATTGCTACTTACTCCCCCCTCCCCCCCCCCTCTTTTTTAGTTCTGGGCAACCTTCTCTTTTCTTCCAAGTTCGTGTCTGAAGATTTCTCTCTTCCATACCAAGAATTTCCAACGTCCCTTTCACACCCAACAACACTGCATGAGCTGGCTGTCTTCTCTCATCCTTTTCCTGATTCAACAGCTCAGTCTTTCCAGCATCAACTGGATGATGATTATGTTTTACCTGATGTATGCTTTGTAAATCAAGTGTATGTGAATAAAGCTCTTACAAAGTCTAGAATCCCCACCTACGCTCTGCAACAAGGTTCACCCCTTTCTGAAGAAGAACAGTATTAGGGATCACTGAGAAACAGCAATAGGAGCAGGAATTCAGTACAGTTCGTTCTAAATGTGTATCCAGGATATCATTTTCAAAATGCAAGGAAGTCATTAGCTTGATTCCCTTAGTCAACAACTCAATCACATCATCACTTCTCTTTCTCACTATATATTACATTATCAATGTACATTCAGCAGCCACTTTATTAGGTACATCTGCTCATTAATGCAAATATCTAATCTGCTAATCATGTGTCAGCAACTCAAAGCATAAAAGCATGCAGACATGGTCAAGAGGTCCAGTTGCTGTTCACACCAAACATCAGAATGGGGAAGAAGCGGTGGAGGCTACCTCAGTAAATATATTTATGACAAGGCTTCACCTATGTAGATTTGCATTCTTCGTACTCCTTATCCAGTCTCCCATCCAATGGATAAATCGAGCATATACTGTATGCACAGTGGCTACTTTATTAGGTACCTCCTGCAGCTCATTCACTTCAAGGTTCAACGTGTTGTGCATTCAGAGATCCTCTTCTTCACACCACTGTTGTGATACATTTACACTGGTGAATGCCTTTCAACTCCTGCTTTATTTTACTCTTCTACTGCACATCCCAAATGCTGGTTGGAGGGAAAAAATGACGACGACTTCCATTCTCTTTGGTCATTTTTAAATAAGGTCTTAAGTTGGGAGGAGCTTAGGATGATGGCACCTAGCAGCGACTCCTTTGCTTGCATCTTCGGAAACAGCTCTATTTCTATATTTAATATCCCTTTTTTCGCCTTTTCAGGGTTCTTTCGAAGACCCTGATCTGGAGTTACACGCTGACCAGTTCTTTGCGGGAATGGGACCCGCTCTCAGGGCCTCACAACTGGCTGTTTTTCGATATGCGAAGGACGTGGCCGAGAAGACTAGTGCGTCTTCAGGGTGCCAGATTTTCGTGGATCTGGAGGCAGGTGGATTTCAGGTTGGTGCCACCGCAGAAAACTGGTGCATCCTGGGACACAGAAGATCAAAAGCAGCGAGCTGGCTGCTGGCTGTGTGCCCAGACTAAAGTTCTTTGGGCACAGAGCTCAGAAAAGGCAACACAACAGACTTTTAACACTATACATCCGTGAGTTGTTCTCTCATGTCTTCCCTCTCACTGTGAAACAAGGACATCTCTTTTTCTCTTATTAGGGAGAGAGAGAGCCTATGGTATGTCAAATTACTGGGTGAACAAGTAGTCTTTGGGGTACTGTAAGTCTGTGTTTTTATTGATGCTTGCTGCATGCTTGTGTACTGGGTGGAGGGTGCAGATGCTTTTTTTTGCTGGTGGGGGAGATGGGGTTTGTCGCTTTGCTGCTGCTTATGCATGGAAGGAGGAGCTGGGGGGCTTTGGGGATTCTAACATTTAACTGTCATTCATTCTGTGGGGCACTCCTCTGTTTTCATGGATGTTTGTGAAGAAAAAGAATTTCAGGATGTATATTGTATACAATTCTCTGACATTAAAATGAACCTATTGAGTGTTGTGTGACCCAGAATGCCTACGGCAAGTGTTACTTATTTTAGATTAAAATCGAGCAGTGAATTTGGTGAACACTGTTTGGGCATGCGCGTTTTTGCCTTAGATTTCTCCAGATGCATTGTGCCAAAATTATACAAATTCTTTCAAATACTATACGAACATACCATGAATAACATTTCATATTTAATTCAGAAAGCTGCTACTCCAAGAAAAATTAATTTTATCACATTTCAAACCCCGCCACACTTATAATCCCAGTGACGAGAGTGTTATAAGGATAGATCTGTTGTAGTTATGATGATGCCAGAATTAAAGACTTGGTGACAGATGCACGTAAGGAGGTAGTTCTAAGACATTTTAGGTAGAGCATAGATGAACACAATCATGGGACTCACAAGAAAGGGCAGGTGCTGATCTATTGGAGGGACTCAGTGGGTTGAGCAAATTTGTTGGTGGGGGGTGGGGGAGGTGAGAGTTGATGCTTCGGACCAAAATCCTTCTTCAGGACTAAGAGTGGAGAGAGGACCTAACCAGCATAAAGAGAAATCAAGAAGTAGTCAAAAATGGGCCAAGTAGGTGGTGGATTGAGGAGTTCCAACTGACTTTTTTTGTCTGCCTCTGTCAACCATCCACTTCCTTCCCCTTCTCTGCGTCGCTCAAACTGGTCTTCACCCTTCTTCCCTCCCGGGTCCACCAGTGACCTACATGTGCCTTCTCCCCTTTCCACTTGGCTCTGACAGGGCCTGAAATGTTGACAATCCTCTTCCCCCCACAGACGCACCTAGCTCCTCCAGCATACTGTTCATTGCCCCAGTGCTGTGGAACTGTCTCCTTCAAAGGATAATTCTTGGTATAGCTCATGAGACAAATAAAATGTTATCTTCGATCAGCCAGATTTCCAAAGCTCTTAAAAATATGCATCTCTCAAGTTGCTACCTGTAATGCAGAGCATCTCAAGGAACCAACAAAAGCAAGAATTAAATAGTTGAAGGATTATTCTAAAACACTAAAGATTACGAATGCAGGTTAAGTTTCCTTTAACAGAAATGCTTTGGGCCGCAAGTGTTTCAGATTTTGGCATAATGAGATAGCTTGGGATCGGCATAATTTCTGACTCTGAATTTATGTGCTATGGGTATGTAGTCTTATACTTCTTCACACATGTATAGTACTTAGCAGTAAAAATTACATTAATGTATTGAAAATATAATGTGTGGAGGGTAACAAAAGCCTGAATCAGCTGACGAACACCACCAAACAACGTCAGGCTTTTAGTTTCCACCTACGATGCCATGTTTTCATTAAAAGATTTCACTACACCATGTTTGTATTTTACTTTCTTTTAGGTTTATGCAAAGCATTAAAACAATTAGCTTTGTAGACTTCTCGTAGGCAGAGTTACAATGGCACTAATAGCTTGAGAGTTTACAATGCAACTACTGATACACACCACTGAAGTGCAATAATGCTCTGAGTTGCATATATTTCAATGCATGAAGTATTGTAGAAAAGGCAGATGAGCCCAGGGCGTGGATCAACACATGGAATTATATTATTGTGGTCAGTAGTGAGACTTAGTTGCAGATGTCTGACAGAGCGAGAGGGATTAAAGGGGGAGGGGTGGCATTACTAGTCAGGGAAAATGTCACAGCAGTTCTCCGTCAGGACAGATGAGAGAACTGGTCTTATAAGGGTTTATGTGTGGAAGTAAGGAATAAGAAAGGCATTACCACAGAAATGGCGCTATATAATAAACCAACCAGCAGTCCCAGGGTGATTGCAGACTGTTGCAAGGAACAAAGTTGTTATATTAGGTGATTTTAACTTCCCACATATTGACTGGGACTCCCA
This sequence comes from Hemitrygon akajei, assembly GCF_048418815.1. Taxonomy (NCBI): domain Eukaryota; kingdom Metazoa; phylum Chordata; class Chondrichthyes; order Myliobatiformes; family Dasyatidae; genus Hemitrygon; species Hemitrygon akajei. Next base: position 55,818,394 of record NC_133145.1, on the reverse strand, counting down.
TACTGTAAAAGGACTACATGGGATAGAGCTTGTCAAACATGTTCAGGAAACAGAAAACCCAATGAGAGCGTTTATGATACTTGATTTACTCTTAGAAAATGAAACCGAGCAGGTGACAGAAGTCTATGTAGGATAACACCTAGTGATCAAAGTAAATATGGAAAAGGAAAGGTCTGATCCACGGGTTGAGATTCTAAATTAAAGGCAATTTTGATGTTAACAAAATGGTTCTGGCAGGTATGGATACGGACAAGCTGTTTTCCTAAAGGTATACTTGATAAGTGGGAGTCCTTCAAAAGTGAAATTTTGAGAGTAGAAGGTAAAGGTAACGGGTTTAGGGAACCTTGGTTTTCAAGAGATATTGAGGCACTGGTAAGAAAATAAAGGTTTCGGCAGGTAAGAACAAATGAGTATAAAAATGCAACAGAACACTTAGGAAAGAAATCACAGGGGCTGAAAGAAATCATGAGGTTGTCGTAGCAGACAAGGCGAAGGAGAATCCCAAGGACTTCTACAGATTTGTTAAGAGCTAAAGGATTGCAAGGGACAAAATTCATCCTTTGCAAGAACAGAATGGTCATCTATGCGTGGAACAAAAATAAATCGGGGAGATCTGAAATGGGTATTTTTTTCCTCTGTATTTACTCGGGAGATGGACGAAGAGTTTCTAGAAGTTAGGCAAAGCAGCACAGAGGCCGTGGACCCTATATCAATTACAGAAGAAGTGTTTGCCGTCTTGAGGCAAATTAGGGTCAATAAAACCCCAAGGGCTGACATCCATCTACCCATCTTTAAGGATCCCCACTATCCTGGACATGCTCTCTTCCCATTACTACCATCAGAGCCTGAAGCCTGAAGACACACATTCAATGTTTTAGGAACAGCTTCTTTCCCTCCGCCATCAGATTTCTGAAAGGACCCTGCCCAGAAGAAGGCAATGACATACCACTTCTATAGGAAAAAATTGCCTAGAATAATGATGGTCATGGACAGACCATGATTGTCCACATCATATGACAGGGCACACAATGATGATAATGCTTATAATTTATCATACATTTTGTGTACTACTGCTGCAAAACAACAAACTTTATGACATGCAGTATGTCAGTGATAATAAACCTGATTCTGATCAAGGCTGCCACAGTTACATTCTGACATCTCATACGCACATCAAACTGCAGTAGCCATGCCCTTATTTGAGTTGCATTTAGAGAATTTCATACTTTACACAGGAGCACATATATCAGCAATCTCTGCCCTCAGATTCAAAATTAGATGTTGGAATTACAAATTGTCCAAACAACAATTCCAAGTTTTATTCCAAATTGCCGCATTGGCCGCACCCTATAAGACACCCTGAGCTGATGGATCTTTATACTTCATCACTGACCACACAAAATGTAAAGTGCACTTCAGTACTAAATCTGGCACCAACCACAAGACAAATCCCTCTTTGACCTACAATGCATCTAATTCTTTGACAATTTGATTGCTGACCTAATTCCAAAGGCTAATTACTGCTATGGAAATAGATCTGGTCTTAAAGGATCATTTTCAACCATTTTCATGATTTTGAATAAGCTCCTTCACGCTGCCTGCTTATCAGCTCATAATTTTTGAGGTTATTTTTCAATAGAAAGACCACCTGAGAGTAAATGAATAAAATGAGATCAAGCAAGGTGTAGAGCAGAGCACTTAAATTTATTAATACATGTGCAGCTTTTAAATGGGAAGAAACTGTTGCACTAAAGGCTCCCTGATGATAAAAATTCAAATCAGAACTGAATAGTGCAATTTTCAAAACTTAAGATGTTAAAATATAATGGCAGAAAGTAAGGGGCAGGGAAGGACTTAAGGACTTGTCCATGGGCACAATTCAACTATAACATTTCAGTCAAATATAAGCATCTGGCTCACGTGACAATTGAACATTAAATTCTTAAGCATTTCCACCCCTGTACATGTGAAAAGAGCATGTTCCACACATCTGCTTCACTTGCTGTACCGTTTTCAAAAGGAAAATGATAAAGATGCATCTCTCACCACATTATTTAGGTCACAGGTATCCTCTTCCCCTCCTTTCATAAAGGTATCTCAGATACCACAACTTCACAACCTCTGACCACAGACCATGGCACTCTTTATTAAAATGCTTGTGTGACTTGCAATGGAAAATTGGGGAAACACATCCAGTCAGTTAGCATAATGCTTTACAGCACCAGTGACCTGAGTTCAATTCCTGCCACCGTCTGTAAAGAGTTTATACATTCCTCCTGTGACCATGGGGGGGTTTCCTCCGGATGCTCTTGTTCCCTCCCACAATCCAAAGATGTACTGATTGCTAGGTTAATTGGTCATTGTAAATTGTCCCGTGATTAGGCTAGTGTTAAATGGAGGTTGCTGGGCAGCGTGGCTCAAAAGGGCCAGAAGGGCCTATTCAGCACTGTATTTCAATAAATAAATATATATTTTTAAATTTATTTAGAGAATCAGCATGGTAACAGGCCCTTCCTGCCCAATTACACCCATGTGACCAAGTAACCTACTAACCCATATCCTTGGGATGAGAGAAAAACTGCAACACCCAGAGGAAACCTATGCTGGTGGTAGAGAGGGTGCCGATCAACAGTCTTCTTTGTCCAGAGTTTTGTCAGAATTCTTGATATACATTAGACCTGCACTTATCTAGTCTGGTGAAGAGTATTCCACCACGTTCCTGACGTGCCTTGTAGATGATGGGGATAAAAAGGCTTTGGCATGTTAGGAGATCTTCCATAGGATCTTGTCATTCCACAACCTATAGACTCACTTTCAAATAAAATACAGCTTGTGTTCTCAGTGGTATGTATGCATGTATTTATTTATCAAATTATCCTGCATGAGGACCACAACCTTGTTGTAGGGTTTGGTGGATTGTGTGCTTCAATGACACAGAGAGCTGTGCTGGCTGGAGTCAGGGCCTTGTGCTTTGACTCTTGGTAGAGTCAACCGTGTCACACAGGTCAAAGGGTAGAGACCAGACTAACAGTGGTCCACCGGTCCTCCAGATTTGGGGGTTCAGCTCAGGGCTAACAACTTTGATTGGCAGAAACAGCTGTAACACTTACCCAACAGGCTGGTATATGTCTAGGGGAAAAAGAGATCCAGCCACACACCAATCCACCTCCCGTACACGCAGGTGCTGTGAGAATCGCGTTTATGCCTCGCGCCCGCCAACAGTATCAAACCCACAACAAATACCGTTATGAAATACACTTTAAAGCGTTTACTAAAATTAAAAGAGTATTAGGCAATACAATATATATATATATACAAGAAAAAAACAAAAGGCGCCAACTTATCAAAGTTCAGTCAGTTTAGTGCACATCGGTGGAGCTCATCCAGCGAACCATTCGACTCCTCGGTGGTCGTCCTCCCGAAACTCCCACTTCGGACTCCCCGGTGGTCGTCCGAGCGCACGTCCTCCTTCCTCGGTGTCTTCCTCCGGACTCCCCTCACACCCCAAGCCCGCGCAACCCCTCCCCCAAGTTCCCAGCCTCACAAAACACAATAACATTCCCCATTGATTAACAAATGAATACAATTACCATATCAGCCATTCTAAAGCGAAACAACGGCAAGAGAAACTTTTAACAGACAAAGAAGCATTCCTACTCGTAACAAACCAAAGAAGCCCTTTTTAGTAACATACACAGGACATTGTACACAGCAACGAAGAATCCTTCTCCATCTGAATGTGACGGTATCCCTGAGTCTCCACCCACATGAGCCAAAGGCAGTAAAGAAAAATTAAATAGCTAATAGGATAATCCGGAGTAGCCCAAAAGGCAGGGTCCAGTACAAATGCTGAAAACAAAGCAGAAACATTCATAACTGTGTTCATCCAAAAATGCCAAAACAATGATACATCTCAGCCTCCTCTGAGATCCCTACCAAAACAGAAAACAGCTGGAGCAGGAGTTCCTAACCTGGGATCCATGGGTCTCACGCTTAATGGTATTGGTCCGTGGCATTAAGGAGGTTGGGAATCCCTAACCAAGAGGCACACTGAACATGATCTTCACCTTGCAATAGCTCAAAGTAAAAGCAGACAGTAGCCACCATACATGGATTTCCTCAAGCTCACTAAAGCTTTTGACTCCAATCCAGTTGCCTATTGAGGTTTGCATCTATTTTGTTTCACAGCAAGCCATGATACTAATCAATGGCTCTCTAACTGAACCTGTCTCAGTGAATGCCAATGTCAAACAAGACTGCCATATTGTTCTGACACTTTTCTGAACTCTCTCATTACAACACTGCGCATTACCAACAAACTTCCCAAACAAAGCAGATTTATTATCAAAGAATGCATAAATTATACACCTTGATACTTACTTGCCTTACAGGTAGCCGCAAAGCAAGAAACCCAAAGAACCCAATTTTTAAAAAAGACCAGAGAAAGACGGAGAAAAAACATACATCATGCCAACAACAGATGCAACTGACAGCATTCTGAACCAGATTGAGCACTTAGATCCACTCCCCAGAGCAGCTGGAGTAGTAGGCCCAAGCCATGATCTCAAGTTCATTATATGAGTGGGGCAAAAACGTTACGAAACTCACAGAAGTGGCAGCCACTGGACAGAGGAATGAACATCACGGAAGAGCAAGCGAAATCAGTCCGATCCTCGCCTCCGCACTTGGGCTTTCCAGTCTATGTGGGCCAGCGTTTAAACTGTCCCAAGCACCGAGTAGGGCCTCACTCTGGGACCCAGACCCTGGCGCAATGACACGCTTGGGCCGCATAGCCCAAAGTCATTCTCAATCTCAAGAACATCGGCTCGGTGCTTGGAGCAATCTAACCTCACACCTGGGTTGGGTGGACGGACGTCAAAGCTGTCCTGCATCGTCTCCTGTCCAAATCATTCACTCCAACCGCGACGGCGATAACAACTTGGTCTGCAGCCACGTCTTGAACACATTGTTGCGTTCCGGCTTTGCGATACTCCTACATGGTCCACACTTCGAATCAGCTTCAGCTCTGCTTGCTTTTTCACTGTTTACAGTGATGGCTGATCACAATTTACTTCAGTTATTAGTAATGTTCTTAGTCATAACTTCAGTTGCGCCATCTTAAACCAGATGGCACGAGTACAGCTGACCTTTAATTATTTTTTTTAAACCTATTCCAGATAAATGGTGAAACAGTGGCCACATAATGGCAGTGGAAGCATGTTGCCCTCATCCTAAAGAATTGCTGAATATAACAACTCACTCAAAACCTGCTCACTGTTTTCAGTTTTACCCTCTTTCACCTGCTCAAATATGTCCAGTTATGTTGCATTTTGCTGAGACCATTTGGCTCCTGATCACATCACAGCTTTGATTCAAACATGGCCAAAGCAGCCAAGCTTCAGAGGCGAGACTTGAGTGTCTGTCCTTAACATCAACACAGCATTTGATGGAGTGTGGTATCAATGACTCCTAGGTAAACAGGTCCAAAGGTATGAAGGGGAAAACACGCCAATGGTTGAACATATCCGTCACACAAAGAAAGGTGATTACAGCTGCTGGATATCAATCAGCCGAGCCCCAGGACAGTGCCACAGCAATTTCTTCCGTCAGAAGATCATAATTAGGAATTGCACAGTGTTCAATTTCATACACAATTCTTCAGAAAATGAAACAGTCCATCCCTATACGCAGTTAAATTTAGATACCATTCAGGTTGAGTAATGGCAAGTAATATTTGTACCACAACTGTACGAAACAATGCACATCTACAAGAGAGAGAGCCCAGTCATCTAGCATTCAATAACATCACCAATTTCAAGCGCCCATTGTCAACTCGAACAGTGGCATATAAACATCAGAGCTAAAACAGCAGGTCAGAGACCAAGTATTCTAAAGATCAAAGTAAATATATTATCAAGGTAAATACATGTCACTACCCAGAGATTCAATTTCCTGCAGGCGTTCACAGTAGAATAAAGAAATACAATAGAATCAATGAAAAACTACACACAGACAGCATGCAAAAGAGAATAATGCACAAGTACAAAAATAGATAGATGAATGAACAGGTGGATAAATAAATGGATAACTTATTTACGCCACTGGCGCTTAGGGCAGTAATGAAGGTCCTCCATCTCTGTCTGCCAAAATGTTGCACACAGATATAGAAGGATTTGCTGCTTCCGTTACAATTTTATTTTTGACCAGTCAGGGTTGTTAGCCTTGAGATGAACCCTGAAACCTGAAGGACTGGTGGACCACTCTTAGTCTGGCCTCTACCCTTTAACCTCTTTGGCAATGGGTGACCCTACCAAGAGTCAAAGCACAAGGCCCTGTCTCCAGCCTACACAGCTCCCTAGGTCATTGAGGCACACAATCCTCCAAACCCTATAGCAAGGTTGTGGTCCTCATGCAGGATAAATTGATAATACATACATACATACATATATACCACGAAGAACACAAGCTGTACTGTCTTTGAAAGTGAGTCTATAGGTTGTGGAATCACAAGATCCTACAGAAGATCTCCTAACATGCCAAACTTTTTTTTATCCCCATCATCTACAAGGCACAAGTCAGGAACGTGATGGGATACTCTTCACCAGACTAGATAAGTGCAGGTCTAATGTCTATCGAGAATTCTGACAACTCTCTGGACGAAGAGGACTGTTGATCAGCACCTCTCTACCACCAGTGCACAGTGGCTGCTGGCTATCCATCTAGAAAATGCATTGCAGTAGCCTCAGCTATTCAACAGCACCTTCCTAATCCACTGCCTCAAACACCAAGGAGGTGGGGGGGGGGGGGGCCGTAAATGCTCAATAATACCACCACCTCCACGTTCCCCTCCAAAATGCACAACATCCTGACTTGGAAATGTATGGTCATTCCTTCGCCATTGCAGGACTAAACCTTGGAAATCTCTAGCTCACCAGAAGGAAGGCAGTCACCTCATCTACAATTAAGGGTAAGCAATAAACACTGACCTTGTCAGAGTTAAAAAAAATTAAAACCTACTGCAGTCTTACTGCTATGGGAGGGACCAAAATCGCCAGGGTAGTAATTTCTGGACTGCTGTCTGTGTCACACACTAGTGAGAATACAAACAGGATGTTTTGGCAGATTAATGTGTGGCTGAGAAGCTGGTGCAGGGGGTAGGGCTTCAGATCCTCGGATCATTGGGATCTCTTCTGGGGGAGGTATGGCTTCCCCCAAAAGTGACAGGTTGCACCTGAACCTGAGGGAGACCAACATTCCCACAAGCAGGTTTGCTAAAGCTTTTGGGGAGGGTTTAAAATAATTTGGCAAGAGGGTGGGAACTGGTGTAAAGGGACTCAAGATAGGACGGGATGGAGTCAGACCATCAGGAAAGGCAGGCAGATGATCAGTCAAAATTGCAGCTATCAGGGTGAGTATTGGTGCATTAGGGATGCAGGATCAAAGAGTAGCAAATACAGTACGCAAAGTGTTATACAGGGTCCCCCCACAATCTGAAGGTAGAGCGTTCCTGTGAAACTGTTTGTAAACCAAAATGTCGTAAAGCGAAGAAGCAATTACCATTAATTTATATGGGAAAATCTTTTGAGCGTTCCCAGACCCCAAAAAAATCTACCAAATCAAAGCAAATAACACATAAAATCTAAAATAACACTAACATATAGTAAAAGCAGGAATGATATAATAAATTTACACCCTATATAAAATAGTAATATTGTAGGTACTGTGTAGTTTCACTTATCAAACTCGGGAAGGCAGCGTACCAAAATCCATTTTGAGAAAAAAAATCGGCACGTACACGCATACGTACGCACGTGCGTATGTGCATACACGCATATGCAAGTACACGCATGCGCAACTGCACGTATAAGGCTTCATGGTCATTGCAGTCTTTCTCGGGGTAAACACATGTATAAAGCGGGCGTCTTTTTTTCATAAAGGCGAAAATCCTCTTTGGTTAGCAAAAACAAGTACTAATATAAGTCTTTCGTAACAGTGAGTTGTTGTAAATCGAACGTTCAAAAAGCGGGGGCCACCTGTATCTCAAAGCACAAAGTATAAAAAATGAAGTGGATGATCTTGTTGCACTATTACAGGTTGTCACGTATGATGCTGTGACTGAATCGTGGCAGACAGATGGTTGTAGTTGGGAGCTGAATGTCCAAGTTTACACATTATATTGGAGGGAGAAGAAGGTAGGCAGATGGAGTGGCGTGGCTCTACTGGTAAACAATGGCATCAAATCAGTAGAAAGATGTGACATAGGATCAGAAGATGTTGAACTCTTGTGGCTCGAGTTAAGAAACAGCAAGGGTACAAGGACTCTGTTGGCAGTGGTATTCAGGCCTCCCAACAATAGCTGGGATACGGACCACAGATTACACAGGAAATAGAAAAGGCATGTCAAAAAAGCAATGATTTGACAGTCATGGGAGATTTCAACATGCAGGTCAATTGGGAAAATCAGATTGATAATGGATCTCAAGAGAGTGAGTTTACCGAATGCCTACAAGATTTTTTTTTTTTAAGAACAGTTAGTCGTTGAGACCATTAGGGGTCCAGACATACTGGATTGGGTGTTATTTAATGAACTGGAGGTGATTAGGGAGCTTAAAGTAAAAGAACCCTTAGGAGGCAGTGATCACAATATGATTGAGTTCAACTTGAAATTTGATAGGGAGAAAGTAAAGTCGGACATAGCAGTATTTCAGTGGAGTAAGGGAAATTACAGTGGCATGAGAGAGGAGTTGGCCAAAGTAAATTGGAAAGTGGTGCTGGGAGGGATGACAGCAGAGCAGCAATAGTGAGAGTTTCTGGGAAAAATGAGGAAGGTGCAGGATAAATGTATTCCAAAAACAAAGAAATACTCAAATGGCAAGATAGTATCATGGTGGCTGACAAGGGAAGTCAAAGCTAATGTAAAAGCAAAAGAGAGGGCATTCAACAAAGCAAAAATTAGTGGGAAGAGAGAGGATTGGGAAGTTTTTAAAAATCTACAGAGAGCAACTAAAAGAATCATTAGGAAGGAAAAGCTGAAACATGAAAGCAAGCTAGCAAACAAAATCAAACTGGACAGTAAAAGTTTTGTCAAGTATGTAAAAAAATAAATATAGGACTGCTAGAAAATGAGGCTGGAGAAACAATAACGGGGGACAAGGAGATGGCAGATGAACTAAATGAGTATTTTGCATCAGTCTTCACTGTGGAAAACACCAGCAGTGTGCCAGATGCTGAAGGGTGTGAGGGAAGAGAAGTGAGTGCAGCTACTATTACAAGGGAGAAGGTGCTCAAAAAGCTGAAAGACCTAAGGGTATACAAGTCACCTGGACGAGATGAACTGCACTCTGGGGTTCTGAAAGAAGCAGTAGTAAGGATTGTGGAGGCATTAGTAATGATCTTTCAAAAATCATTCGACTCTGGCATCATGCCAGAGGAGTGGAAAATTGCAAATGTCACTCCACTCTTTAAGAAAGGAGGAAGGCAGCAGAAAGGGAATTATAGACCAGTTAGCCTGACCTCAGTAGTTAGGAAGATGTTGGAGTCAAATTGTTAACTCAATTGTTAAGGATGAGGTTATGGAGTACTTGGTGACATAGGGCAAGATAGGACAAATTCAGCATGGTTTCCTTGAGGGAAAACCTTGCCTGACAAACCTGTTGAATTCTTTGAGGAGATTACAAGATAGATAAAGGGGGAAAGTGGATATTGTATATTCGGACTTTCAGAAGGCTTTTAACAAGGTGCCGCACGAGGCTGAGAGCCCATGGTATTACAAGAAAGTTACTGGCATGGTTAGAGCATTGCCTCCTACCAATCAGCCAGCGAGTAGGAATAAAAGGATCCTTTTCTGGTTGGCTGCCAGTGACTAGTGGTGTTCCACAGGGGGTCAGTGTTGGGACTGCTTCTCAAGCTGTATATTAATGATTTAGATGATGGAATAGATGGCTTTGTTGCCAAGTTTGCAGATGATACAAAGATTGACGGAGAGGCAGGCAGTGTTGAGGAAACAAAAGGCTGCAGAAGGACTTAGACAGATTAGGAGAATGGGCAAGAAAGTGGCAAATGAAATACAATATTAGAAAAAGCATTGTCATGCACTTTGGTAGGAGCAATAAGTATGCAAACTATTTTCTAAATGGGGAAAAAATCCAAAAATCTGAGATGCAAAGGGACTTGAAAATCCTTGTACAGAACACCCTAAAGGTTAACTTGCAGGTCGAATTGGTGGTGAGGAAGGCAAATGCAACGTTAGCATTCATTTCAAGAGGTTGAGAATACAAGAGCAGGGAAGTCATGCTGAGGCTTTATAAGGCACTGGCGAGGACTTACCTTGAGTATTGTGAACAGTTTTGGACTCCTCATGATGTGCTGGCATTGGAGAGGGTTCAGAGGAGGTTCACAAGGATGATTCCGGGAATGAAAGGGTTATCATACGAGGAATGTTTGATAGCTCTGAGTCTATTCTCGCTGGAATTTAGAATGATGAGGGGGGGATCTCACTGAAACCTTTGGAATGCTGAAAGGCCCAGACAGAGTAGATGTGGAAAGGATGTTTCCCATGCTGGGGGAGTCCAGCACAAGAGGGCACAGCCTTGGGATAGATAGGCGTCCATTTAAAACAGAGATGTAGAGAAATTTCTTTAGCTGGAGGGTGGTGAATCTGAGGAATTCATTACCACAGGCAGCTGTGGAGGCAGAGTTTGATAGGTTCTTAATTGGACATGACATCAAAGGTTACCGGGAGAAGGCCGAGGAGTGGGGCTGAGGAGGGGGGTGGGGAAAGGATCAGCCACGATTGAATGGTGGGGCAGACTCAATGGGTCACATGGCCTAATTCTGCTCCAATGTCTTAATGGTCTTATTTTTCAGAATCCCTTTTCATTCGCGAAAGAGAAACTCAACAGGCAATAATGAAGTTTAAACCTGCTAATATCTAAAAGCTCATTTAATGGATATTTCTGTTTTCCAAAATCAATTGAAATTCATTTCATGTAACCTGTTTGCACCAAAGATGTCAGGTTCCCTACCTGCATTACTGCCCAATCCAACTGCCTCCTGACTTTTAATAGAAGTTAAATAAGTTCTCCGTACGAGCTTCAATACCATAATGACGATACTCAGTGAGTCAATTCATTCGCAGAAAACCATTACGCTGTGAATCACAGGTTACCTGCATGGGAAGGATAATCCAGCAACTTCCACGTGTTATGAACCAGGTCTTTTCAATATGCATTTTATATCTTTCAGTATGGCTCAAACTCACAGCAAATTACCTCAGTGGATTGGAAACAAGAGGAGGAAATCAAACAACTTTTGCTTCAAGTTTCAAATGTAACCCAATTACTTCAGAACAACTACTATCTGAAAAGTTTGCAAACAGAATAGTATTATCAATCAACACAAGTTGGATTTTCCAGAACACTCAAAATACAACTGCTAACTTTGACACAATCATGGGGCAGGGTAGCAGTTACCGCAACATTTTTACAGCTCAGGGCATCAGAGCTTACAAAATTTGTATGCTCTTCCCGTGAATGTATGGGTTTCCTCAGAGCAAAGATGCACTGGTCAGTAGGTTAACTGGTTATTGTAAATTGTTCCATGATTAAGCTAGGGTTAAATAGGTAGGTTGCTGAGTGTTGTGACTCATTGGGTAGGAAGGGCCTTGTAACGTTCTCGCTCGGGTGTAACGGAACCCGAATTAAACGTCGAGGTAAACCGTAGTCAATGAAAACAAGGTCGCAGTAAGATTAACCATTTACTGTTCACTCTTCACATTAACGTATGGTGAAAACTGTTGATAAAATAATACAAGATTGGTATAGTGTATGTTTCCTTCTAGATATCACATTTACATCGTGAATACTTGCAAAGGTAAAACTACAACAACTACATTACATTAAAGTGCAACATACAGTCAGAATCTACCTACTCCATTGACTGCTTTAAATACACTTCAACACAAACTATCCCGACTCTTTAACTAATGAAAACATAAACCTTATCGACCGTCGTTACTTTTAACAGAATCAGCGTTAACATTTTAATTCAACATATCAATTATCTCATGACTTACAGTGTTGCTTTCACTGTGTTTCTGGTGCGTAGAGAACAACCTTACTCGCGCTGAACTGCCACATGTGAGCGCCCCCCCCCACCCTTGCGTTTATCCCAAACCGGTATTTTCCCACAAGACGCGGCGAAACCGGATGTGACATCATCGCAGCCGCGGTATATTACAGACAAATGAATTTACTTAAACAATCCTAACTTTAACTAAAAAATGCTAACAAACGAATTACTAAGCGAAAATATTATAAACTAAATAACTGCCATAAAGGCAGCACAGGCCTGTTCCACGCAGTATCGCTAAATAAATATTACACTTCCAGCAAAAGACTGCAAAGATTTGTGCTTTTCTGCAAAGATTATTGATTCACGCTGTATCAAACTTAAGGCCAAAGAGGGCTTTTGTTTTTTGGCCCTTAATGTAGTTTTCCCAAAATTATTACTGCAGATAATATTCCTCACTTCATTGATGTACAGTTCTTTAATTAGAGCCACTTATTATTTTCTTTAATACTTGGGGCTGAGACACACCAAAAACACCAGTCTTATTCCTGCCACATAAAAATCCAATTAATGTCCATTAAAAGGAAACATTAACGACAGAGTGATCACAAGTGAAATGCTAACAGGGAAACGACGACTCCCTTGGAATGGAAACTAGCCAGCCTCTTCCCACGGCGCCACTGAGATACTATCATCCCCTCAAAATGAATCAATAAGCTTCAAGACCTTGGCCTCAATACCTCTAATTTCAAAGGTTCACTTATCAAAGTACCGTAGATTCCGGATTTTAAGCCGCTACTTTTTTCCCACATTTTGAACAGCTTTGAACTCTGCGGCCCTTAATACAGAGCGGCTAATACATGGTTTTTTTTCATGCCGCCAAAAACATTTTGCCTCGTAACAGTAGACCAATAAAATTGATGAGTAGTTCACAGAGGTCCAATGAAATTGTACGATAAATCAAGCGCACTTTCACAATTAAATTATTGTAAATCAGTCATTTGTACTCACCCTCATCAACATGGAAAACACTCGAAGAAAAGCATTGTGCTGCCTTTATGGCAGTTATTTAGTTTATAATATTTTCGCTTAGTAATTCATTTTCTAGTTAAAGTTAGAAGAGTTTTAACTATATTTGTTTTCTGTACTACATCGCGGGATGCTATGACGTCACACCCGGTTTCGCCGCGTCTTGTGGGATACCAGTTTGCGATAAACGGGACGGCGGGGGGGAGCGGCGGAGCGAAAACGCTGCTTTTAAGTTAAAGGCGATCAATAACTTTTCCTGGTAGGCTGCAGTATATATATTTTTTACCAGTCGTTAGGAGATATTGGAATGTTGTTCAGTAAAGAAGTATACGCAACGTATATTTAAAAGTAGTCGCGTTACAGGCACGGTTCGAAAAAAAGCATTTGCAATATGTATTTGTTTTTGTTACCATATGGATTTAATTAAAAGTTAAAAAATCCTCACGTGTAATATCTTTCTGTGTAAATATCTCATATTACAACGTGGGACACCTGCGGCCGAAAATCCGGTGCGGCCGAAAATCCGGTGCGGCCTAAAATCCGGTGCGGCCTTTACAAGTAAAAAATTGATTTTATTTCTAAAATTAGAGCCAGCGGCTTTTAATCAGGTGCGCTCTGTAGTCCGGAATCTGCGGTATGTATGCAGTATACAACTCTGAGATTTTTCTTCTCCAGATAGCCACAAAACAGAGAAAAACTATGGAAATCAGTTCAGAGAGAAAGAGCAAACCCAACACCCATGCATTAAAAAAAGAACTGCAACACGATTATCAACTCCCTAAACCCCCACGCACAAAATGCAACAAGAGCACCGTCCCCCAAAATCCCCCCCTCACCACACAAAAAAACCTAACAAAAACGCAACATGAACATCGACCCTCAGGCACACTTCTCCCCTGAACAATACACAGCAAAAACATCGATCCCCAAATTCCCCCTCCTCCCACATCAAAAAAAACAAGGAAGAACAGGCAAAAACACAGAATACAAAAACCATCGGACCAGAAAAAGTCCATTAACACAGAACATCAGTGACATCCTCCAACATCAGTGAAAGAATGAGACACGCAGAGGCCCAACCTCCAGGCTGCTTCTCCAGTAGCAGAACAGTGATAGGCCACAGAGGTTCCTTCTCCGGATCAGCAAACAGAAGGTAGGTACAACTGGATCTTCGATTTCCTCACTTGCAGATGCCGATCAGTTCAGATTAGTAATAACATCTCCTCCACAGTTACCATCGGTACAGGTGCACCACGAGGCTGTGTACTTAGCCCCTGCTCTACTCACTTTATATTTATGGCTATGAGGCATATAGGAGGGAGATGGAAAATTTGGCTGAGTGGTACCACAACAACCTCGCACTCAATGTCAGCAAGATCTAGGAACTGATTATTGACTTTAGGAGAAGGAAACCGGAGGTCCAAGTTCCAGACTTCATCGGGGATCTGAGGAGTACAGGGTCAGTAATTTTAAATTTCTCAGTGTTATCATTTTAGAGGATCTGTTCTCGGTCCAGCACACAAGTGCTATTACGAAGGCATGGCAGTAACTTTACTTCCTTACAAGTTTGTGAAGATTCAGCATATCATCTAAAACTTTGACGACGTTCTACAGCTATGTGGTGAAGAGTATACCACACTGCATCACAACCTGATATGGAAGTGCTGATGCCCTTGAATAGAAAAGCCTACCAAAAGCAGTAGATACGGTCTAGTCCATCAATGGGTACAGCCCTCCCCACCACTGAGCACATCAACACTGAGTGCTGTCACAGGATGTATCATCAAGCACCCCCACCACCCAGGACATGCTCTCTTCTTGCTGCTGCAATCAGAAAGCCCTAGGACCCATTCCACCAGGTCAGGAACAGTTACTACCTCTCAATCATCACTGCTCTTGAAACAGAGGGGATAACTTCGTTTGCCCCATCACTTAACTGTTCCCTCAACCTATGGACTCACTTTCAAGGATTCTTCAACTGAAGTTCTCGATATTTATTGCTTATTTATTCATTTACTACTCCTTTATTTTCTTCTTTCTTTTTGTATTTACACAGTTTGTTGTCTTTTACAAATTGGTTGTTTGTCCATCCAGTTGGGTGTGGTCTTTCACTGATTTTATTGTGTTTGTTGTATTTACTGTGAATGTCCACAAGAAAATAAATAGCAGTGCTACGTATGGTGGCATACATGTACTTTGATAATTAATTTACTTTGAACTATTCCGGTGTATTAGACTTACAGATGAATAATCTAAACACTATCTGGAACAAGTTCAGAACTTAATAGTGCGTTCATTTGGGAAAATGCAATTATTCATTCACGCCTGTTGTTGCATACAAAACCACAAAAACCAAAAACTAAACATCAAAATTGGTGACAGCTCTGAACAAAAGAAACACAATCCAATCAAGTTACATTTATACTACTGCTTACTTTATTATAATAGTGCCAATTACTTTATATTGTTTGCATAAACATTCAGCTTATACTTTTTGTCAACTCGACAATCTTTAGGCCATGTCACTCACAGACTTGTGCTAATATTATTTTGTGACTGGATTGTAAGTACATGTGCTGTGTGTGACTCTGTATACTGTATTTTGCACCTTAGTCTCAGAGGAATGATGTTTTGCTTAGATGTATACGTGAATGACAATATATGTGAACTTGAACTTGAAATTCGCAATTGACCAAAAAATTCCAGTGTTACAGAACAAAAATTCAAAGATTAGTTGCTCTGGGGAAAACAAAACGATTTCCATTCTTTTCATCTAGGGAGCATTCTAATAACAGTACCAGCATACAACCATTTACTCAGTCACGTTCATCATTAAGGAACCCCACCACCCAGGACATGCCCTCTTCTCATTGCTACCATCAAGAAGGAGGTACACAAAGTACCCTGCACAAAGGAGCCCCTGCAGTTTGCGTACCGTCCCAACCGCTCAACAGATGACACCATTGCCACCACCCTCCACCTGGCCCTAACTCACCTGGACAAAAAAGACACATAAGTTCGGATGCTGTTGATAGACTTCAGTTCAGCATTCAACACAATCATCCCTCAGAAACTGATTGGAAAGCTGAGCCTACTGGGCCTGAACACCTCCCTCTGCAACTGGATCCTAGACTTCCTGACTGGGAGATCTCAGTCAGTCCGAATCGGGAGCAGCATCTCCAACACCATCACACTGAGCACGGGGGCCCCCCAGGGCTGTGTGCTCAGTCCACTGCTGTTCACTCTGCTGACCCATGACTGTGCAGCAACACACAGCTCGAACCATATCATCATGTTTGCCGATGACACAACTGTAGTGGGTCTCATCAGCAAGAACGACGAGTCAGCTTACAGAGAGGAGGTGCAGTGGCTAATGGACTGGTGCAGAGCCAACAACCTGTCTCTTAATGTGAACAAAAGAGATGGTTGTTGACTTCAGGAGGGCACGGAGCGACCACTCCCCGCTGAACATCGACGGCTCCTCGGTAGAGATCATGAAGAGCACCAAATTTCTTGGTGTTCACCTGGCGGAGAATCTCACCTGGTCTCTCAACACCAGCTCCATAGCAAAGAAAGCCCAGCAGCGTCTCTACTTTCTGCGAAGGCTGAGGAAAGTCCATCTCCCACACCCCATCCTCATCACATTCTACAGGGGTTATATTGAGAGCATCCTGAGCAGCCGCATCACTGCCTGGTTCAGAAATTGCCCCATCTCGGATTGCAAGACCCTGCAACGGATAGTGAGGTCAGTTGAGAAGATCATCGGGGTCTCTCTTCCCGCCATCACGGACATTTACACTACACGCTGCATCCGCAAAGGAAACAGCATTATGAAGGACTCCATGCACCTTTCATACAGCTCTTCTCCCTCCTGCCGTCTGGGAAAAGGCTCCGAAGCATTCAGGCTCTCACAACCAGACTATGTAACAGTTTCTTCCCCCAAGCTATCAGACTCCTCAATACCCGAAGCCTGGACTGACACCTTGCCCTATTGTCCTGTTTATTATTTATTGTAATGCCTGCACTATTTTTATGCACTTTATGCAGTCCTGTGTAGGTCTGTAGTCTGGTGTAGATTTCTCTATGTTTGTTTTTATTACATAGTTCAGTCTAGTTTTTTGTACTGTGTCATGTAACACCATGGTCCTGAAAAACGTTATCTCATTTTTACTACGTACTGTACCAGCAGTTATGGTCGAAATGACAATAAAAGTGACTTGACTTGACTTGACTACACTGCAGATGCTGTGGTCAAATCAACACGTACAAACAAGCTGGATGAACTCAGCAGGTCGGGCCGTATCCGTTGGAATGTGCAGTCAACATTTCGGGCTGAGACCCTTCGTCTTGATGAAGAATCTCGGCCTGAAACATTGACTGCTCATTTCAGCAGATGCTGCCCGACCTGCTGAGTTCATCCAGCTTGTTTGTACGTGTTGATAGGAAGGAGGTACAGAAGCATGAAGGCACACATTCAACCATTCAGCAGTCTTGCTGAAGGAATCTGGCCCAAAACAGCGACTGTACTCTTTTCCTAGATGCTGCCTGGCCTGCTGAGTTTCTCCAGCATGTTGTGTGTGTTGTAACGATTCAGGAACAGCTTCATCCCCTCTGCCATCCAGGTTCTGAATAGACATTGAACCCATGAACACTACCTCACTACTTTTTATTTCTATTTTTTCACTACTTAATTTAAATAAATTCATTTATTGCATTGTACTGCTGCCACAAAGTTAACTAAAATTTCATGGCATATGCTAGTGATATTAAACTTGATTCTAATTCAACACTACAGCAAGAAAGAGGGGGAGAGAATGAAAAACAGAATAGCTGCTCACCTGCATCATTTTGGTCATAGAAATTACATAAAAAATCCAATTCCTCTGTGTTAGTTCATTATGGATCAAATTCATTCTATCACTGACTACAATGCCCTTCATTTGGTTTTGCAGGTCATACTTACAGTAAGCTTGAAACATTATCAAAAGGCATCTATTTAAAGGCCTATTGATCCATTTAAAAATAACTTAATGATTCATTACAACAGGATGTCTTTTCCTTATCAATAAAGGAATGTACCAGGAAACAAACACTAAGAATGTTCTTAACTCTCATCTTCTTGCAAAACATAACAGTGATGGTATATAAACAAGTTTGATGCAGTAATGATGCACAATAGGTACTGACACCATTCATACAAAATGGAATGTTAACCATTTTAGAAGTCAGGAATCTGAAATGAAGTCTAGAAATACTTCGTCAAGCAAAGTCTGTGAAGAGATAATTGGAATTGACGTTTTTAGTCAATGCCATTTCATCAAGACACACACTGGATCTGATGAAAGGTCACTAACCCCAAAACATCATCTCCTTCTCTCCCTACTATTGCTACACAACCTACGAATTATTTCCAGCATTTCATGCTGTTAATGCAATGTGGTTGGTGAAATGACAATAACGCTTTAAAATTATTTAGTATTCTTGCGGAACAAAAATTGTCGGTTTATGGGACTGTCTTCTTCTTCAGCCCTTTATCTGTTTCACTAGCATCTTACTTCATCCCCCTTCCCCCACCCATCCACTCTTCCCTGTCACCTGGTTTCAAATATCACCTGCCAACCTTCCCCTCCACTCTCATTTTCTTATTCTGACTTCTGCCCCACTTCCTTTCTAGTCTTGATGAAGGGTCTTGGACCGAAACATTGACTGTTTATTCCCCTCCACAGATGCTGCCTGACTTGCTGAGTTCTACCAG
This sequence comes from Hemitrygon akajei, assembly GCF_048418815.1. Taxonomy (NCBI): domain Eukaryota; kingdom Metazoa; phylum Chordata; class Chondrichthyes; order Myliobatiformes; family Dasyatidae; genus Hemitrygon; species Hemitrygon akajei. Next base: position 55,799,541 of record NC_133145.1, on the reverse strand, counting down.
CATTCTGTGTGTTTTGCTTAACCATTGGTCCTTTCTCGCTTCACTAAATTATGAAAGAATAAAAGGTGGCCAGTCAGCCTGTTGAGGCCACAGCAGTCTATAAAATACCAAACTAGCCAGTCCTATTGCCTAACAATCTCTATGTGTAAATTATTTTTCCAGATTCATATCCAATTCCCCTTCAAACCTTATAACACTAGATCTGACAGAAAAGAGTTGCAGATTTCTATTACCCAAGTGAAGTACTTCCTGACAACGGCTGAAGGTAGATACTTCCCTCACTCCCTTTATTCTGAATTTATATATCTTATCAACAAATTTTAAACATTTCAATTAGATTTTATTAAATTAATTTACAGGGTGCAAGGCCATTCGCTAAATATCCTCAAGATAGTGAAATCATAGAACTGTATCATCCCAGGACAATGCCCCCTTCTAAAAGAGTAATCATGCCAACTGAGGGTGAATAGGAGATTTACACAATGTCCACGCCTTCAGATCAGAGCCTATTAATGATAAAGGCCAACATAGTGCAAACGGTATCTTCAAATAGACAAAATAAGGCACTCAAAGCCAAATAACAGGCACTTTCTTCAAAGTGGAATTTCTCGGCAGAGGATTCTATGAACAGCAGAGTACTTGAAAGACTAATAACAGGCTCCGCAGTCACATCACATCAACCATAAAACTTTATTCTCAACGGCTAAAATGCAGAGAGATCAAATATGTCACAGTTTTGACAATCAAAAGATGAGGTGTTAATGCACTAACAGCGTTCTGGAACCACATTCACTGCCTTGATCCCTGAGGCCCTTTGCCGTAGCCTGTGGCAGCAGTTGAGCATGACATAATTTTGCTGTGCTCCCCAACAACCAATTAGAAAATTGTAGTGCTTCCTGGAAGACAGACTGGATTGCCTTCATCTCCAACTAACCCAGCATGAGACAATCTAATTCGCCTTCATCTGCAGTTAACCCGACACAGAGTGAAGGCCTGCTGTGTACTTGGCTTTGCAGAAATATGGCTCCAGGACAACATCCCATGCACAATCCATCTTCAGGTCATGCTACTCAGGGACTTGTGCTAATATTATTTTCGTGACTGTATGTGTCTTCATAACTATATGTGCTGTCTGCGGCTATATGTATGCATTTTGCACCTTGGCCCTGGAGGAACGCTATTTCATATATATATATATATATGTATGGTTGAATGACAGTTAAATTTGAACTTGAATTTAGAAATTGTTCACCTATCTACTATCTCAAATAAACAGAGCAGCATATCTCTCTGGGCTAGTTCTCCAAACTATCAAGTTTACTAGTTGTGATCTGGCATGGTTATGATTTGTGGCAGTCAAGTAACATTTATGTGACACAACTACATAACAGAGTTTATAAACCTACACCGACATTCACACTATTACCTTGACCAAGTCTCCCACTTTCAGCATTCTGTAAACAAGCAAATACAGAAATCAGACGTTGAGTATTCTGTGGTGAACAGCATCCCATTAATTCTGAATGGTAGCTCCATTCCCACAGAACGTTTGCAAAAGGTGAGAGAGATTGAGAAAATTACTGGGCATTGACACAGCCTCATGACACCAAGTCTTCCCTGGGATGGTTCTGTTGTAGAAATGCTAGTTGTCCCTTATTCATTCATCCCTTCACACTTACCTTCTCCCTGTTATTTATCCGTGTAAGTAGCCAAAGTGCTACACCTGCCCATTCACCATCATTCAGGGCCCCAAACAATCCTTCCAGTTGAGGCAACACTTCACCAGAGAACCTGCTAGTGTCACCCATTGTGTCTGGTGCTCCTGATATGGCCTCCTCTGCACTGGTGTGACCCGTCGTAAATTGGGGGTCTGCTTCATCAAGCACCTCTGCTTCATTCACCAAAAGCAGAACTTCCCGGTGGCCAAAACATTGTAATTCTGATTCCCATTCCCATATGTTGGTCTATACGTTGGCCCATATGGAGCCAGTGATCATTAATGGAGAACGTGTGGAGCAGGTTAAGACCTACAAGTATCTGGGAGTACAGTTAGACGAGAAGCTTGACTGGACTGCCAACACAGATGCCTTGTGCAGGAAGGCACAGAGTCGACTGTACTTCCTAAGAAGGTTGGCGTCATTCAATGTCTGTAGTGAGATGCTGAAGATGTTCTATAGGTCAGTTGTGGAGAGCGCCCTCTTCTTTGTGGTGGCGTGTTGGGGAGGAAGCTTTAAGAAGAGGGACGCCTCATGTCTTAATAAGCTGGTAAGGAAGGCGGGCTCTGTCGTGGGCAAAGTACTGGAGAGTTTAACATCGGTAGCTGAGCGAAGGGCGCTGAGTAGGCTACGGTCAATTATGGATAACTCTGAACATCCTCTACATAGCACCATCCAGAGACAGAGAAGCAGTTTCAGTGACAGGTTACTATCGATGCAATGCTCCTCAGACAGGATGAAGAGGTCAATACTCCCCAATGCCATTAGGCTTTACAATTCTACCGCCAGGACTTAAGAACTTTTTAAAAGCTATTATTAATGCTTTTTGAGACGGTGATTTAGATGCATATCATATTTTTTTACTGAGTTAAGTATTGTATGTAATTAGTTTTGCTACAACAAGTGTATGGGACATTGGAAAAAAAGTTGAATTTCCCCATGGGGATGAATAAAGTATCTATCTATCTATAGCCTTCTCTTGTGCCTCAGTGAGGCCACCCTTGGGGTGGAGGAGCAAAACCTTACATTCTGTCTGGGGTAGCCTCCAGCCTGATGGCATGAATATCAATTTCTCCTTCCAGTAATAAAAAAAATTCCCTCCCCCCACCCCCGGCCTCTCACTCCTTCTCACCTGCCTATCACCCCTCCTCCTTCCCTTTCTCCTATGGTCCACTCTACTCTCCTATCAGTCTTTCCTCTCCAGCCCCTTACCTTTCCTAACCACCTGGCTTCACCTATCACCTACCAACTATCATCATTTCCCTCACCCCACCTTTTTATTCTGTCATCTTTCCCCTTCCTTTCCAGTCCTGAAGAAGGGTCTGGGCCCGAAATATTGACTGCTTAATCATTTCCATAGATGCTGCCTGATTTGCTGAGTTCCTCCGTGCATCAGTGAGTGCATCAGTTAATATCATGGCTTCCATGCCGTCATGGGGCAAACATAAGATAGAGATGAATTTCTGGAGGAAGACGAATTTGAGAAAGGCATCAGCACACACTGACACTCATCCTGTTTCATTCCCCTCCCCCCCCCACACACACACACATTCTCATCAACCCCCCTCAAGCTTCTAGCACTCACCTCCAACTTGGGGCAATTTACAGGAGTCAATTAACTCTCAGATTTTCGGGGCAGGGTGACAGAGGGGTGGGAGGAAACCAGAGTACCCAGAGGAATGGATTCACAGGGAGAATGTGGAAAGCTCACACAGACAACAGTGGAAGTCAGGAATGAACTCAAATCACCAGAGCTGCTCATCAGTAACTCCACTGGCTGTACCATTAATGTGGTTTTGACACCAGTCTCCCTCAATGCATGGAGATTGGGTGTGCGGCTGTTACTTTTGACATATGATGTTATTAATATTTATAATAAAATATATGTCAAAGCAGCCAAAAATACAAAACTATCAGGAGCAGCACAGATTATAGTGGACACCCTCAAGGCTTCATGAGTTGCTGTTACATTGACTGGATATAGAAGGGTGCTGACGACACCATTTATCAAAGCAAGTGAATACCGGTGAATGGAAATGCAATGGGTATACTAACGAAATCAGAATTTAAAAAAAATACTTTTGCCCGCACCAGATTTTATTGTGCTAAGAGCAAATAACGCAAGTGTCCACTTAAAGGGAATGGTAACTCTGGTGTAATAGAGATTCAAAGAAATGTCACCTTCCCAACACAAATTACATATTGTACTAAACTGCTGCACAAAGCAACAATTTCACAATGTATCAGTGATAACAAACCAGATTCTGATGACAATCATAATTAGTATTCAAAGATCTTTAAGTTCACTGAGGAAAGCAACTAAAATGTAAAATACTAGTATCTGAAAAAAAATCAGAAAATCCTGGAAGAAGTCAGCCCATCACGCAATGACACGGTAACGTAGAGGCTAATGTAACACTTTACAGTGTCAGCAATCAGGGTTCAATTCCTGCCACTTTCTGTGAGGAGTTTGTACGTTCTCCCCATGACCACACGGGTTTCCAAGACATAGGTGTTCGGAAGGACCTGTAAGTTGTGGGCACGCTATGTTGGTGCAGGAAGCATGGCGACATTCAGACTGTGCCGGTTGTTGGCACAAACAGTGCATTTCACTACATGTTTTGGTGTATATATGACAAATAAAGCTGATCAAGCAGCAGCTATGGAGAATTATTAACATCTCCTCAGAGCCTTGGACCTCTCAGGAAGACTCCTCAACCCAAAATGTTGACTGGCTTCTCTTTCCACTGATGCCACTTGACCAATGTTTGCACTGTGCCTGGACCCTTTGAGGCACTTCGTTATTAATTAACTTCCCTGTTCCGGTTACCTTTGGTTTGTCCAGGAAATGGTTGATGGTTAATCCTATTCTTACCCAATCAGATTATTTGTGGTTAGCAGCTTTGACTCACAGGAGTTAAGAAGTGGAGCCCACACAACGGATGACAGTGAACATCTCTCTGTACTTAGAATATTCAGACAAGGAAATCAATATAATTATTCAGCCATACACCCACCAGACCCCCCAACCCAATTTGAAAATATTATCCAACATCTGAGGGGGTGAATCTAAAACTAAATGTCAATGTTTTGGCAGAACCAACTGAAAATTGGCTATTATATTTGCAATATCTTAAAGGTCACATCCTTTCAACTTCCATTTGCCTACCTATTCAAAACTTGGTAGCACATTGGATAGCATCAATTAAACATGAACAAAATATAACTCCCTCAAAAGAACACTTACTTACTGCTATAAATTATTATTTAATAGAGTGCTAACTAGAGAAATGTCAGGTTTCTGCACCTTCAGAAATAAAGCTATTTGGAAAATGCCCAGATTCATAAACCTATTTTGAAACTCTGAATACAATACGGAAAAGGCAAGGTCAAGGACGCGGTTATTTTGAACTACATATTTTATACACATTCTGTTTCTACACACACACACACACACACGGTCAGTGGTTACTTCATTAGCTACCTCCCGTACCTAATAAGAGGGCATTGATTGTATGCTCGTGGTCTTCTGCTGCTGTAGCCCATCACTTCAACGTCAAAATGTGCACTCACGGATGCTCTTCTACGCACCACTGTTGTAATGCATGGCTATCTGAGTTACTGTCACCTTCCTGTCAGCTTGAGCCAGTCCGGCCATTCTCCGCTGACCTCTCTCATTAACGAGGCATTTCGCCCACAGAACTGCAGCTCTCTGGATGTTTTTAGTTTTTTTGCACCATTCTCTGTAAACTCTAGTGACTGTTGTGTGTGAAAATCCAAGAAGATCAGCAGCTTATGTGATACTTAAACCACCCCATCTTGCACCACAGCCAAAGGGCCTGTATTGTGCTGTAGGTTTTCTATGTTTCTGTGCCACTTAATTGGGGTAGCAGACCATTGCCGAACACGTTCTAATTAGTGTTGGTCACACTCGCTTGTGTGGCCAATGGAATCTACACCGTGCAGAGTGAAGATTTTAAAATAGCATTAGTTGTATGTGCTTGTGTTCAAAAAGCAATGTTTTTTTCATTGATGGTTGGCAAGAAATAAGCAGCAATATATATTTTTTTTATCAGCCCACAGTAAGAAAAAATTGTTCTCAAAATGGAAGAAATTCAGTACTGTTGCTACTCTCCCAAGAAGCAGAAGTCCTGTAAAGATCACACCAAGAGTACAATGTGTAATGCTGAAGGAGGTGAAAAAGAACTCAAGGGTAACAGCAAAAGACCTGCAGAAATCTCTAGAACTTGAAGTCTCTGTTCACGTGTCCGCTATAAGAAGAACACTGAACAAGAACGGTGTTCATGGAAGGACACCACAGAGCAAACCACCGCTCTCCAAATAAAACATCTCTTCACATTTCAAGTTTGCAAAAGACCATCTGGATGTTCAACAATGCTTCTGGGACAATGTTCTGTGGACAGATGAGACAAAAGTTGAACTTTCTTGCAAAAAATGTACACTGCTACGTTTGGAGGGAAAAACGGTACTGCACACCAACACCAAAACCTCATCCCAACTGTGAAGCATGGTGGAAGGAGCATCATGGTTTGGGGCTGCTTTGCTGCCTCAGGACCTGGACAGCTTGCAATCATTGAGGGAACAATGAATTGAAAATTGTATCAAGCCACTTTACAGGAGAATGTCAAGGTAGCGGTCCGCCACCTGAAGCTTAATAGAAGTTGGATGATGTAACAAGGATCCAAAGTACAAGAGTAAATCCACAAAAGAATGTTTTTTAAAAAAAAAAAGAAAATTCATATTCTGGAATTGCAAAGTCAGAGTCCAGACCTTAACCCAATTGAGATGCTGTGGCATGACCTGAAGAGGGCTGTCCATTGAAGGTATCCCAGAAATACTGATGAACTGAAACATTTTTGTGTCGAGGAATGGTCTAAATTTCGTCCTTGCTATTGTGCAAGTCTGATCAGCAGCTACAGGAAATGTTTGGTTGAGACTTTTGCTGCTAATAACCAGTTGTTAAATGTGAAACCAGGTTCACATAACTTTTTCCAGCCTGGACTGTGAATATTAAACAATGTGTTCAATAAAGACATGAAAAGTACAATCGCTTGTGTGTTATTAGTTTAAGCAGATTTTGTTTGTCTATTTTGTTCAAGCCGCATTTTATGAGCAATTAATGCAAAAAACCACGTAATCGCAAAGGGGTAACGTATCTGTCTCTGATCCCATACAAGTGGTTAGAGACTCAGTGCCTCAGCTCTATCTATCAGAGTCTGAAGCAAATGGTCCATCGTATTCCTTAGGTGATAGTCCTCTTCAGTGCAGACACCATGTCAAAATTCTATGAAATTCTACTGGTCTGGACAAGGTGGCCACAACCGTTTATAAAAGCCAAGGCTAAACAGCTCATAAATAAAACCCGTGGGCTGTAGTGGGGGAAGGGAAAGTGAGGTGCAGAGTTGGCTTAATGGTTACGTCCTTACCAGTGCACTGATGTAATCAGCTTTTACATCCTGTTGTCAGATCTTGCAACTCTAGTTTCTTGTTTAATTGCATGCTGCACATTTATAAATAAGGGGTGATTATTTAATTTGAACACAGTTGTCTGCCAGTGAATTATTTTGCCTTTCAAAATGACAGGAGGGAACACAAAATACCCAATATTTCTGTTATGTAATAGAAGTGATAAAAGAGGCACTTAATTCTAATCAAACCATTCCTTTCACGAAATACAAAAAGGTGCAGGCTTCCCTTTATAATTTATTCAGCCTGCCTCTGGAAATGGCCATGTTGCTGAGAGCACAAGTTAAAAGTGATGGGGAGAACACAAACCCCATTCACAAGCATTACACCTTCACATCAATAATATCCAAAGCAGCTAACACCCACAGCAGTTAACCAGAACCTCCACTGATGCAACATCTTTTAAATTTCGAAGAGGTTTCTGCCTGGAGAAAATCTACCAACATACTACTGCCGAGCAGATTTCCTCCAATCCTATTTCCATTACTGACTCATCCCCACTAACCACACCCCAGCTTGGGGCACTTGCCCATCCAATCGCAAGACGTGCAACACCAGCCTTTCACTTCTTCCTTTTTCACCACCCACAGACACAAAAATTGAAGCAATTAACTTGCACTTTTTTTCAATCTCATGCACTGCTTTTGGTGTTTATAATGTGATTTCCTCTACAGTGGAGAAACCACATGCAGATCCGGCTGTATTTTACACTCTCTTTAACTAGGGAGTTCACATCCGTGATACTCACTGCAGTTTTCGTACCACCACCAGCTGACTACCATCAAGCACTTCAGGTAACTGCGATGATGCCATCTCCAAACAAGAAACATTCTATCCTGACACATTTCAAATCATAGTTGGGGACTTCAACCAGGCCCTACGATCATCAGCATAAAACCTGTAACACCAAGGGTCCCAACACACGAGGCCACCGTTGTACTAAGATAAAGAATGCCTACCATTTCATAACATGATCACAATTCGGTAAATCGGATCACTTGGCTGTCATTCCACCCACATAAAGGCAGAGGATATAAAGAGCAAGACTCCAGAGATTAAGACGACAAAGAAGTGGCCGTGGGAGGTTGAGGATTGCTCAATCCCTGCTCCTCCACTTGGGCCACGCTGCACCGATTCGGTCCAAAAATGCCACGCCACAACCATTCTGCACCTTCAAGACTTCAACTCACACCACAAAAATGCCAGGTCGTACAGTCGGTTCAAAAACTCAACTCCGAACAGGAAGTTACAGGCTATTAATTGCAGTGACTGTTTACCAGAAAAAGGGTGATTAATAAAGTATTTAGTGATTTTCATTCATAAACAAGGGAAAATCTGCAGATGCTGGAATTCCGAGCAACACACACAAAATGTTGGAGGAACTCAGCAGGCCAGGCAGCATCTATGAAAAAGAGTACAGTCGACATTTTGGGCCGAGACCCTTCAGCAGAACTAGAGAGAAAAAAAATGAGTAGATTTAAAAGGTGGGGGGGAGGGTTGGAGGAGAAACACAAGACGATAGGTGAAGCCGGTGGCAGTGGGGGGGGTGGGGGGGAGGAAGTAGATTGGTGAAAAGGGGGAATCTAATAGGAGAGGACAGAAGGCCATGGAAGAAAGAAAAGTGGGAGGAGCACCAGAAGGAGGTGAACAGCAGGCAAAGATATAAGGTGAGAGACAGAAAAAGGGATGGGGAATGGTGAAGGAGGGAGCGAGGACAATACCAGAAGTTTGAAAAATCGATGCTCATGCCATCAGGATAGAATACAAGGTGTTGTTCCTCCAACCTAAGTGTTGTCTCATCTCGACAGTAGAGGAGGCTATGGGAAATGGGAACGAGAAGTGGAATTAAAATGAGTGACCCCTGGGAAATCCCACTGTGGACGGAGTGTAGGTGCTCAGCAATAACAGGTGGCCACACCGGGAGCAGTGAACACAATATATGACCCCAACAGACTCACAGGTGAAGTGTCGCTTCACCAGAAAGGACTGTTTGGGGCCCTGAATGGTAGTGAGGGAGGAGGTGTAGCACTTGTTCTACTCACAAGGGTAAATGCCAGGAGGGAGGGAAGATCAGTGGGGAGAGACAAATGGACAAAGAAATCAAATAGGAAGCGATCCCTGCGGAAAGTAGAAAGTGGGGTGGGGGGGGGGGGGGGAGAGATGTGCTTGCTAGTGGGATCCCATTGGAGAAGGCGGAAGTCACAGAGAATTATGTGCCCGACGTGGAGGCTTGGTAGAGGACAAGAGGAACCCTGTCCCTGGTAGGGTGGCAGGAGGATGGGGTGATGTGAGTGAAATGGAAGAGATACGGTTGAGGGGAGTGCTGATGGTGAAGGAAGGGAAGCCCCTTTCTTTGAAAAAGAAGGGCATCTCCTTGGTTCTAGAATGAAAGGTCTCATCCGGAGATCAGATGTGGCAGAGATAGAGGAACTGAAAGAAGGGGATGGCGTTTTTCCAATTTACAGGGTGGGAAGAAATATAGTCCAGGCAGCTGTGAGAGTCTGTGGGTTTTTAACAGACATCAGTAGATAAGCTGTCTCCAGAAAAAGAGAGAGATCAAGATCAAAGGGAGATCATGGAAATGGACCAGGGCAGGGCGGAAGTTGGAGGCAAAGCTGACGAAGTCAACGAGCTCCACATGGGTGCAGGGAGCAGCACCAATGCAAATGATGTAGCATAGGAAAAGTGTGGGGGGGGGTGGAAACCAGTGTAGGCTTGGAACACAGACTGCTCCACGTAGTCGACAAAAAGGCGAGCACAGCTGGGACCCATGCGAGTGCCCATGACTGCACCTTTTATTTGAAGGAAGTGAGAGGAGCCAAAGGAGAAATTATTAAGAGTGAGTTCTTTGTTTTGTTTGCTGCTGGCAAGAAGCTGCTGAGTTTCACTAGCACCATCTTTAACCGGATTTTCTGTATTTTCTGTAAAAATAAAGATCAACTTTATTCACCATATACATTTACATGTATTAGGAATTTGCTGTGTTGTGTTGGTCAGGGCCCAATATGCAACAAAAAAATTCAACAATTATGAAGAATTATATAAAAATAAAGTTAGAGGCTAACATACAGATATTGAATAAAATGCACAAATACATAAATACCAGCATGTAAAACACTGGCAGCATTATAAACAGTGGTTTAAAGTGTCTACAGTACAGTGCAGTTAGAGAGGGGTGGGGTGAAGCCAACTAGAATGATCGATCAAGCTTACTACTGGGGGAGGTTAGTTTTAAGATGGCATGAAGTTTTTGTTCTAATATCCTTAAAAGTGCTTTCCAGAAAGCAGCTTTTGGAAGTCAGTGTGCAGGTTGGGTAGTGTTCACAATGGTCTTTCCTGGCCAGTTCTTTATCCTGGACACATACAAGTCCGGCAGTGATGGCAGTGTGCAGCCAATTACCTTTTCTGCTGACTTGACAATTCACTGTAGTTGTATATTGTGAGCAGCTGTTGCAGTAAACAAGACAGTAAAGGCTGAAGTGTCGAATTGCACCAGTGTGTTCTGGGGAAGATAGAATTTTACCAGCCGCTGCAAGTAGTACATCTTCTGGTGAGCCTTTTTGTAAATGAAGCTTGTTGATCTACGCTTGGATTTACCTTTCACATCTCGTTTCAGCCAACAAAAAAAAATTGAAATGTGATGATTGTTATATCATAGGAAACAAGGAAACCCTTACAATACTGAACCAAAGAGCTAAATATTGAATCCAATGAAAGAGTTCTTGGCAGGAAAGAGTTTGTTGCTCAGTCAGGTGGCAAAAGCAGGTGGAACACTTTCAGTGAAAAGAAGAATGGTACACTGAGCCGAGCTCCTGCGTTGAGATGCAAGCAGCTCTTACAAACCAGATTAAATGCCAACCCCCTGTGCTAACCGTGTGGAGCTTGTATATTCTGTGACAGCTAAGGTTCCCCCCCCCCCCGCCCCCCGCCCCACCATGCTCTGGTTTTCTCCTGCATCCCAAAATCGTCCCTAGTGTGTAAGTGAGTGACGGAAACTGGAGGGAGCGAAGGGAATGTAGGGAGAAAAAAATGTCATTGGTGTTGGATTAATGTCAAGTCAAGTTTATAGTGACTTGACTATACACATGCATATAATGTACCGGTATATAGAAAACAAGATGTTTCTTCAAACCAGGGCGCAAAGCACAGGAGTACACATGACACTTGATAACTTAGGAAAGTAAAGAAAATCACACATAAATAACAAACTAAAGTGCATTAATATTAAATATTGTAAGGTACATAACAGATTAACCAGCGACAGTTCAAATACGATGTGGCAGGAAGTTCAGAAGCCCAGTGGCCTGGGGAAGAAACTGCTTATCACCCTGACCATTCTTGTTTTTGTACATTGTAGTGTCCTGCCTGATGGTAGTAAGTTGAGAGGATACTGGATGGATGGGTGGGATCCTTAACAATACTAAGGGCCCTGCGTACGCAGCACTCCTGATAAATGTCCCTGATGGATGGTCGGGAGACCCCTATGATCCTCTCAGTTGTTCTCACAGTCCTTTGTAGGGACCTCCAGTCCGATGCTCAACTGCTCCCATACCAGATGGGGATGCAATGGACATGGGAACTTGAAGGTCAGCATGCTCTACGTGGGCTGAAGAGTGCGGTTTCACACTGTATCACTGACTCCAAAGCAAGTTAACAGGAAAAAAAATATTCTTACACAAGGAAAATAACTTGGAGTGATTAACCATGGTTTTGGAAAGAAGATGTTGTGGGAGGAGGGGGGGCTGAGGAAGGAGTAAAGAGAGAGAAACTGGCAAAATGATAAGGTTACACAAAGCATTTCATTCCCTCTTGCCTCAAGGTACATTCTGTTCTGGAAGAATTTTCACAATTTGGCAGCAACCTATAACAGCTTTCATAATGGACTATTCTGTAAGGTAGCACATTTGAGCCAGAAGTTTACACCGTAAGCACTTGGCTATAATCCTGCTTCAAGAACAGACGACACCTAGAAATGCATTGAAGTGCCTTTCAAAGTTTTTTGTCACCTATTTCTGCTGGGAAAGTGGTAATTTTATCAATATTTCATTTATAAGTCTCAGGTTTTAGTCCCTCATATTAGAAGCTTCTTGGAGAAAAATTAAGAACATGAGAGTCTCTTGAATTCAAATGTGAGCATCAATGGTAATTAAAGCCCACATAACTCCATCAACCTCAATAAAATCAGAGAGCTCTCTAAACTTTTTTCAGGCTTTTAGAAAGGTAAGCATTCGATCTAATAAAAATATCCAAAAGTAAATTTGTAGTTTATACTTTTATAATGTCAGTGTTGACAAGCAATTCTAAACTTTTAATATCGGACATGCTTAAAAATGCTTTCCATCATTTTATAAGTATTTTAAAGCTGAAAATCAACTGAATATAGATTCTGTATTTTATTTAATAATTTTTCATTTCAAATAGAGAAGTTCAATGAGTCCAATTAATTTGTAATACAACTCTCAGTTGCAACAGAGTGAAAATATTCTGGAAAAAAAAGTGTAGATGCTGGAAAACTGAAATAGTAAGATGCCATTTCACCCACTAAATAATTATAATATTTTCTATTTTAATCTCAGAACATATCACCACCTCGTATTTTTCTCTGTGTTACAAAATGTCTCAGAAATTAAGACAAGCAGACAAGTACAGAGGTATAGGCCCATTACTTGTGCCTTACTAACTAAATTAGTAGTCAAATGCCCAACTAAATTAATCCTTTCTGTCTACACAATGCCCATGTCCTTCCATTCCCAGTACATTCATGTGCCTGTGTAAGAGGCTCTTGACGGTATTTGTCTCTACTACCATTTTAGGCAGCACATTCCACTGTCTCTGTGGAAAAAAATACCCGTTAATCTAGAAATTAAACCCTCTCCCATTAAATGTATGCCTTCTGGTATTAGACATTTCAACTCTGGAAAAAAGATAATGGCTGTATACTCCACCTATGCCCCTAATAATCTTATAAGATCTCTCCCCAGCATCCACAGCACCAGTGAAAAAATCCAAGTTTTTTTTCATCAAACTCTCCTTTGAGCACATGTCCTCTAATCCAAACAGCAAACTGATAAACCCCTTCTGCACTCTCACCAAAGCCTCCACATCCTTCCTATAATGGGCTGACCAGAATTGAATGCAATACTCCAGATACAGCCTAACCAGAGTTTTATAGATATGATTTTTATAATTTGTAAAGAGCATGAATAGATTCTTGTTCTTTTCTGGGCACCATGGTCAGCATGGCATATTTGTGCATCTTTACTTTTCTATGACTATCTGGGTGCCAAGCAATGTCTGGTTGAGCAACGAAGTAATGCGGCCAGGAACTGCGCACAAGCATTGCAGACATTTTAACTTCCCTTGCGTTAATTTCAAAGTTCAATCATCCCCCAATCATGTTTTCACTTTTGAAATAAAATGGTCATGTCAATTTGAGGAAAATGTTAAATACTTTCAAGATTTTAATTTTAAGGTATTAAATTTTAAGGTATTTTAATTTATTATTAAAATACTTTAGAGTTGAACTTTGAAAGATCACACAATCTGAATATGCCACTTTACACAAGAACCTACCTGTATAACTGAAAGCATAGCACCTTTCATGTGGGCACAACAGTACTTTATTAACAATGAAAACTATACTAAGCGGAACCGGCTAGCAAAGGAGACTACACATTTGCAAGTGCTACCATAGACAGAAAACAAAGTAATCAATGAATGTTCTGATTTGTTTGTAACCCCGATGCATTGCCTTGAACAAAATAAAAAGACCTCAGAAAATAACAGAATTTATTCCAATTTCCATTCCGACATATCCTCTTGTGCCAATGATGAGGCCACTCTCAGGGTGGAGGAGCAACACCTAGGTAGCCACCAACCTGATGGCATGAACACCAATTTCTCCTTCTAGCTATCCTTCTCCTCCCCCCACTTCTTTTTTTAATTTGGGCTTCTTCCCCCTTGCTTTTCAGTCCTGAAGAAAATGTTGACTGTTTATTCATATCCATAGATGCCACCTGACCTGCTGAGTTTCTCCAGCATTTTGTGTATGCTGGTTAGGATTTCTCTCATCAACTTTGTATCACCCTACATTACTGAACAAAAAGTTCCTTAACTTTTATCACCACTATGCTTTGAAAAACTTGAAAGACAAGATTTAAAGTCCCCAAAACTCAGTTATGATAATGTGCCTACTACATTGTCATTTCCATTTGTTAAGACAAAATGATTAAATGCCAAAATAGAAGATTTGCCTTCAGTCACTTTCAGACCTAAAAAGTATTCAGTGTCACAATTTCAATTAAATGCTAATGGATGTATTAATGCCCGATAGGCTTAGAGAACGAACAGCCCACTGGACCACAGCTCAAAGTAACAGTGCTAAGTTTTAATTAAATAGTCAAGGAAAGCCATAATATCCCACTTTCAATATTTTATGATCGGATTAGTTAAAAAAAATCAAATACACAATTCTTGTAATAAGATTTGTAAAATGTGCAAATATTTGTACCTGATTGTTCAGTGAATGCATTCATACAATAGATACTCAAAAATTGGAAAGGTCCAAGTTTGTACTCTGGTCTCCAAGCAGATGTTGGATCTCACTTATGGCAATATTTGCATCTTGCCTCTGCTTACTGCTGAAACCCTCGCCCATGCCTTTGTTTCTCTAAATAGTAGTATGCCAAAGCACTTTTGGATCATCTCTGAACAAATCTGAATATGTCAAAAATATTGCTGCCCAGCTCCTAATTTATGAAATTCCTGCTCAGCCAGTAATGCTGTTTGGTGACACATCCTGGCTCCCAGTTAGGAAGCACCATGAATTTAAATTTATAATAGTTTATACATTACCTTACTCCTTGACCACTCTCTAGCTCCCCAAGAAAGACTTTCCACTAATTCAGATCCCTTAAAAGTCCAAAAAATTTGGCTGCTTGATCTCCCGTCTTAAGCAGCCAAGACTCGAAGTACTGGAATTCCCTCAAAACAACTGCACAGTATTCTTAGTCGAGACCCTTCATCAGAACTCTGAAATATTGACTCTTTATTCCTGCCCATAGATGCTCCCTGACCTGCCGAGTTCCTCCAGCATTTTGTGTGTGTCAGTCTGGATTTCCAGCATCAGCAGAATCTATTATGTTTATGTACATCATTGTTCCTCCTTTTATGCTAAACCAAGCTTTTTAGTGCGGGTGAGCATCAGTTTTTTTTTTAAATCATCCTGAGAGTGGCTCTGACTTTTTGATAAAACCATTATGACCACTTTGCTACAATTTTGTAAAGTGAAAAGTGATGATGAATTTAAAGTTTTAAAGTGGACTATTGAAAGCAATTAATTGTAATTACCTTTTTACTACTTTGCTGAAATGTGTGACATGGCCTGGGTTCAGTCTTAATTCAATCAAAACATTGAATTAGGCCATTTGGTCCATTGAGTTGACACCACCATTCAATCAATGACCAATTTATTATCTTTCTCAACCACATTCTCCTCATAAACTTTGACACCCTTACTAATCAAGAACCATACCCAATGACTTGGCCTCCACAGGCATCTGTGGCAATGAATTTCAGATTCAACTCCCTTTGGCCAAAGAAATTCCTCCAAAAGGGATATCTTAGTATTCTGAGACTGTGCCCTCTGGTAATAGAAACATCCTATTCATGCCCACTTTATGTATTTTAATATTCAATAGGTTTCAATGAAACCACCCCCCCCCCCAATTCTTCTAAACTCCAGTGAGTGGATATGGCCACGCCCAACAGGTAAAGCCCCTCCCACCATTGAGCACTTAATAAGCTGGTAAGGAAGGCGGGCTCTGTCGTGGGCAAAGTACTGGAGAGTTTAACATCGGTAGCTGAGCGAAGGGCGCTGAGTAGGCTACGGTCAATTATGGATAACTCTGAACATCCTCTACATAGCACCATCCAGAGACAGAGAAGCAGTTTCAGCGACAGGTTACTATCGATGCAATGCTCCTCAGACAGGATGAAGAGGTCAATACTCCCCAATGCCATTAGGCTTTACAGTTCTACCGCCAGGACTTAAGAACTTTTTAAAAGCTATTATTAATGCTTTTTGAGATAGTGATTTAGATGCATATCATATTTTTTACTGAGTTAAGTATTGTATGTAATTAGTTTTGCTACAACAAGTGTATGGGACATTGGAAAAAAGTTGAATTTCCCCATGGGGATGAATAAAGTATCTATCTATCTATCTATCTACATGGAGCGCTGCCACAGGAAAGCAACCATCACCAAGGACACCCACCACAAGTTCCCTTCTCGCTGTTGCCACCAGGAAGGTGGTACAGGGACCTCAGAATCCACTCCACCAGATTCAGGAACAGATATTACCACTCAACCATCGGGCTCTTGAACCAAAAGGGGATCACTTCACTCACCCCATCACTGAATTGTTCCCACAACCTGTAGACTTACTTTCAAAGACTCTTCATCTCATGTTCTCAATATTTATTGTTTATTTACTGTTTTTTTTCCTTTTGTATTTGCACAGTTTGTTGTCTTTTACACATTGGTGTTTGTCCATCCTGTTGTGTGCAGTCTTTCATTGATTCTATTATTTTTCTTGGATTTACTGAATATACCTCAAGAAAACAAATCTCAGTGTTGCATATGTTGACATTTATGTTCTTAGATAATAAATTTACTTTGAATGCACTCTGAAATTCACTTTCTTGTGGGCATAACAATAAATCTATAATAATCATAATAGAATCAATCAATGAAGGATCGCACAAACTTGGAATTTCAATCAGTGTGCAAAAGACAATAAATTGGGTAAATACAAAAAAAGAAAGAACTAATAAATAAATAAGCAATAAATACCAGGAACATGAAATGAAGAGTCCTTGAAAGTGAGTCCACAGGTTGTGGGAACATTTCAATGATGGGCAAGTGACATTGATTGAAGATATCCCCATTGGTTTAAGAGCCTGATGATTGAGGTGTAATAACTGTTCCTGAACTAGACGGTATGAGTCCTGAGGCTCCTGACCTTCTCCCCGATGGCAGCAGTGAGAAGAGAGCATATCCTGGGTGGCGGGGGTCTTTGATGATGGATGCTGCTTTCCTGTGACAATACTTCATGTATATATGCTCGAAGGGAGGGCAGAAGTGGGAATTGAACCCAGATCACCTGTACTGTAAAGCTTTGTGCTAACCACTATGCTACCGTGCTGCCCCCAGCACTTTTATTTTGGCATTTCTAATATCTGCAATACTTTGTTTTGGAAAATGCAAAGAGACATTCAGAGAAGGCTAATTGGACAAATCGGTGTAAATTGGATTATAATGGAAGCTCTTACGAGGTCAACCATGTGAGGCCTAAATAAGATAGAATGCATGAGTGAAAATTAGTTTCAGCCTATTTAGACGGGCTAAAATGTTACTGCACACATGACTAATAACAATCGGTATGCCTCACATCATAGCTAGCAGCACAGTAGCATAATGTTATTAAGCCACCAGCAACCTGACTCAGATCCACCACTGTGGAAATGGAGTTTGTACAGTCTCCCCATGACTACACGGGTGTCCTCCAGTTTCCTCCCACAATCCAAGGATGCATGGGTCAGTAGGTTAATTGGTCACATAGGTGTAGTTGGGCTGTGCAGGCTCACTGGGCTGGAAGGGCCTGTTACAGAAATATATCTGTAAATAAAATAATACAACACTTGACAGTCAGCATTGCCTCTCTCAGCCACAGGGTCTAGCTTCATTTAGTGTGGGTTTACAGAAAATGGGAGGAAATGGGTTGGAAGGGCTAGCATCTACTCAATGGCCAGAATGGCATCTTCCCATAGTGGTTCTAGGTTTTAATAATACTAAGTTTTTCTTCACCTCAAAATGGTGTAAAAATAAAACAGCAAAAGGACATTTCTTCTGCCTGCCTTCCAGGCAGCGTCAGCAGAAAGAGCTACAGACTTAATATTTCAGGTTAGGGATAAAATTTTTATGGAGGGAGAATCATATTGATGTTAAAATAATGATGCACAATATTCAGAGAGTACCTTTCAAAATTGGGGTCAGGAAATAGCTTTTTATACAAAGAGAAACCAGACCAAATGATTAGCCTTTTATTAAAATCTATCTGAATGCCATCTTAGTTTGCTAGTCAATATTCTTGAAACGTATTTAACGAGTTAACATCTGAGTGCTATATATAATCAAGTAAAAGAGGAACATTTTGAAAGGGTAAAGAACTGCTAAGTTCAGTTACTAAGAATAAATTCTGAAATATACACAATTAAGCAACGCAAAATACTTGAACTTATTTTACTTCAGGGCAGAAGTGGTGATACTTGATGCTAAAGTTTACATGCATTTTTACAAAATAATGAAAAATATTAAATACCCCTTAAACCAACTCTTGGAAGGTACAGTAAACATACTACATTCTAGATTTCATTGACGACAAAGGATAATGACCTCTTAAACCAGTTTCCAGTTTAAAAATCACACATCATATGAGTGACGTTTATTAAACAGACTCTTGGAGATATGGATACAGAAAAATGGAGGGAAATGGGGGAGAGAAGGTATAGATTGATCTTGAAGTAGGTTAAAATGTTGCACAACATTGTGGGCCGAAGGGCCTGTACTGTGCTCTCTGTTCCATTGCCTTCAAAGAATGAAAAACATTTTAATGATCAATATATTGAAATGTTCCATTGAAACAGTAGCCTTTATGAGGCTGGTTACAAACTTGGAACACCTGACTCCATCTTATGCTAAAGGATGACATTTTTCTCTTTAAAGTAGCACTTCAAGGTCATAAACATTCTGTTGAATGTATTACTTTAAACAAGTAAAATTTGTCAAGCAGCGCAGATAACAAAATAGTCCTGACCCTGTTGTTCACGACTCATTTAAAATATTTTTGAAGGTCACTACAATGCAATTTCATAGATATTTCTAACCTCTGCATGTGAATAACACCTTGTGCAAAGGGAAATGCTTTTTTAAACATATTGATGTAAAAATAGCTCATTTTCTTTACACTTTTTAAAAGAGTCATCTCAAACCTCATTTTCACCTAACTAAACAAAATTGAATAAATTCTGTAGTTTAATACTTGTTACATATGGACTTACTAGCAGTTAAATCAAGATAAAAATAAACACAAGAGTCCTGGTGAAGGACCTTGCAGAATCATCAACTCTTTGTTCCTTTCTTTCCATAGAGGCTGCCTGACCTCCTCAAACATTTTGTGCATGTTACAAGACAAAAAGATTCGTTGCAAATGTACCCATCCTAAGTTTCACTGCAATGTTTAATAGCAAAACCAGATAAACCTACACAATTATTGAGTTAGAAGTAAAAAGACATTGTTTAGAACTTGACAAAATGATGTTTGGCTATTTAGAAAACTGGCTGCCAGGTGGGTTAATAAATCCATTGCCGCAGGGAAATGCAGCAAACTACTTCCACTCAATCTGCAGAAATCACTGAGGGTGAACAGTATGAAAGACATGTCAGCTAGGTCATTGACCTAGTTTCACTTTCCACCAATGGTACCTGACCAGCTGAGTTCTTCCAGTATTTCTGTTTTTGTTTCAAATTCTACTATCAGCTGTTCTATTTGTCTTCCATTTAATCTGTGGTTATTTACAATCATGTGCTTAGTTTAAGCAGAATCAAGGATTCAAACCCAGTTCTGCAGGAAGACTACAGTCTTCATGAAATGGGCATTTAGAAATTTAATTGAAGTTAATTTTGGTGGGAATAGCAATGGATATTTAAATGTCAAACTACTGGACAAAATTTTGGTGTGAAATGGCAAAAGCTCCACGCAAAACCACCAGCAATGTTCTACACATTACCTACACATTTACGGGATTCTATAGTGAACAGGGAAGTCCCAAACTTAGAACAAAACATTACAGCACAGTACAAACTCTCTGGCCCACAATATTGTGCTGACCTTTTAACTTACTCTAAGATCAATCTAACCTTTCCCCTCTCACATAGCACACCACTTTTCTTTCATTGATATGCCTAAGAGTTTTTAAAAGTCCCTGAAGTATTTGTCTGTACCACCACCTCTGGTAGGGTATTCCATCTTTTTAATCCAGCTTCTTCCCCCCATCCTTTCCAGTCCTGATGAAGGTTCTCAGTCAGAAACATCAGCTGTTCATTTATCTTCATAGATGCTGCCTGACCTGCTGAGTTCCTTCAGCTTTTTGTGTGTGATGCACTTATGTTAAGTCGCCTCTTACGCTCCTTTGTTCCAAAGAGCAACTATTAGAAGCTCTTTGCTGGTAAATTTTCCAAATGTGCTTTTCAGAGAAATCTGGCTGCAGAACCGCTGCTATATTAGATTGAGCCTAAATATATTCTCATTTCCATGAAGAACATGGGAATATAATTAAGACAGGAATTAGGCACTGAAGTGAGCCACCTAACCCTTTGAACCTGCCCCTCTCACTTATCAAGTTCATGGCTAATCTGCTCTTATTTTCCAGCAACATTCCTATATCCACTGATGTCATTAATATACAAATTAACTCTATTTCAGAGTCTCCATAGCTTTCCAATGTAGAAAATAACCAAGATTTACCATCTTCCACATAAAGAAATGTCAGCTCATCTCATTGGCTGCAATTTACCAGGTAAGTGCATGGACATTCACATTTTATTTTGTAAACTGAGTTTAGTTAAATGTTATTGAAGGTATTTTTTGAGGTTTGATCCTTTAAAAAAAGCTTTGCTAGATTTTTCAATTACATTTTTCTGAAAGAATTATTTATTGATTATTTTATGTCAGGCTGAGAGAGTGGTCATGGCTTCCTGTTTACACCATGGGGGGTGGAGTTAGAAATATTAATATTCCTCCTGCCTCCTCCACTCGAGCACTCTCCCATATAGCATTACTGCAAGGGACCTTGCCACCTTACCAGGCCATTTGTGATATAATTAGGTTCTTGACAATGGTGACAACCATACATTGACAATTTATGCCAACATGTACAAAAGTAAAAAAGAGTAATGTATTTCAGTCCTATAGAATGGACTGCAGAATATTAGTGGCAATATTCAATTACCGTAGATTCCGGATTTTAAGCCGCTACTTTTTTCCCACATTTTGAACAGCTTTGAACTTTGCGGCCAATAATCCGATGCGGCTAATGCAAGGTTTTTTTCATGCCGCCTCGTAAACATTTTGCCTCGTAACAGTAGACCAATAAAATTGATGAGTAGTTCACAGAGGTCCAATGAAATTGTACGATAAATCAAGCGCACTTTCACAATTAAATTATTGTAAATCAGTCATTTGTACTCACCCTCATCAACATGGAAAACACTCGAAGCATTGTGCTACCTACCCTCTTAGTTTAAACTATATTTGTTTTCTGTACTACATCGCGGGATGCTATGACGACACACCCGGTTTCGCGGCGTCTTGTGGGAAAATGCCGTTTGCGATGAAACGGAAAGGAGGGGGTCGAGCGGCGGAGCGGCTTTGGATCTGAGCGAAATCTGCTTTTAAATGCCGTTTGCGATGAAACGGAAAGGAGGGGGGGAGCGGATTCCGCGAGCGGCTTTGGATCCGAGCGAACTCTGCTTTTAAGTTAAAGGTATCAATAACTTTTCCTGGTAGGCTGCAGTATATATATTTTTTACCAGTCGTTAGGAGATATTGGAATGTTGTTCAGTAAAGAAGTATACGCAACGTATATTTAAAAGTAGCCGCGTACGGGCACGGTTCGAAAAAAAGCATTTGCAATATGTATTTGTTTTTGTTACCATATGGATTTAATTAAAAGTTAAAAAAATCCTCACGTGTAATATCTTTCTGTGTAAATATCTCATATTACAACGTGGGACACCTGCGGCCGAAAATCCGGTGCGGCCTAAAATCCGGTGCGGCCTTTACATTTAAAAAAATGATTTTATTTCTAAAATTAGTGCCAGCGGCTAAAAATCAGGTGCGCTCTGTAGTCCGGAATCTACGGTATTTAAAATTTTAACTACGGTTATATGGTTGCTGTGGGTTTCCCCCAAAACTAGATGACTCAATCAGGCCAAGACGCTTATCCTGGCAAGAAATCTTACCACTGGTGTGGCCAGTGCACTTTTTGCAACCACTATTCCCAAATATTGATGCATTAATAATTTATGTTAATGGATTTTGGAAATTTTTCTTTCATGAACAAAGTTTCATACTTAATGAATTTTGACTAGCTTTAGTAGAACTGTGGATCAGTCCAGATATCAAATTCAGCTCATTAGAGATTAAACCCATCGCAGCTTCCAGGAATGCAGACTAAATTCAGACAAATTTCATGCCAAAATTTTGCTTAGTGCATCCCTCAACAGCTGAAGCCAGAGATCATTAAATTCACCTCATTCACTGGAGATCAGCTATCATAAGCCTGCACACCCAATACGGCAGTTGAACAAGTCTTTTAAGTGGCCGAGCCCGGATATGAAGAGATGGGCAGGGGTCATACATTGAGAGCGCACACACAGTCTTCCAGACACAATATTTACATTTTAAGCACCATGGTTGGAGTGCTTATAAGCTTATTTTCTCCATCATAAAGCCACAGGGTGGTACAGTATTGCATTTTATCCTGCTATTTTACAGCACCAGTAATCAAGGTTGGATCATGAGCTTGGAAGCTGCTTCTGTGCAGTCTGGCCTGTAGCCACATGGGTTTCCACTGGGTGCTCTGGTTTTCTCCCACATCCCAAAGCTGCACTATCTTTGCAGTTTAACTGGTGAGTATTAATCATACTCGGTATAGATGGATTGTAAAAGATTCACAGTAAACTTGATGGACACATGAGACAATAGACAATAGAGAAATGAGCTTGGGAACGGGACTGAGGAGAGGGCTTTAAGAGCTTGCATTAACTCAACAGGCAGAACAGACTCCTATGATGCACTGAATTAAATGCATTCAATAGAATTACACAAAGTTACCTTAACTCACACAGCAAGACCACTTGAGTTTAACTATATCTTATGTAGTTAGTTGTACTTTCATCCATCAGTGTTCAATATGCAACACCTAATTCACAGAACGTGGTCACCAATACCATAATATATATTATTAAAATATTATATAGCGAACTTTTGTCATATCTTCCACCATTACACAAGAGGTGCACTAACTTCAAGATGAAATGCCATCAGCTGAAACAACTATCAAGTATTGCAACACTGTACAGTGACAATGATCAGTGTCCAATTACCGCCACTCTCTGTACATTCTCCTTGTGACCGTGTGGGTTTCCTCCCATAATCCAAAGACATAGGGGTTAGAGTTAGTAAGTTTGGGGGATGTTACATTGGTACAGGAAGCATTACGACACTTGTTGGCTCCTCTCCCCCCCACCCCCCCCCCCCCCCACCTCCTCGGACTGTGTTGGTCATTGGTGTAAACTGCCCATTTCACTGCATATTTCAATGTACATGTGACAAATAAAGATGATCATTAATCTGTATTATTGCAAGAATTTACTCCAATTATCTCTAGTATTTAACTAGAATTTCAAAATTTAAATTGTCACTCACAGACTCAGAAATCTAATTGCAATCAAACAACTCAAATGTTCAACTCTGTTGTGATCACACAAATGTCACCAGAAACTCCTAAAACTAAATTCTCCATTTAAATAACACAACCCTGGACATGAAATTGCCATAATTCTTCAGTTTCACTTTTCAACCATATCTAAAACTGAAGAACCCTTCTCTAATCTTGCCATATTTCCATTCACTATAAATGCTTTGATATCATTTCAGAAAGAAGAATGACTGTAGCTTCCATAAATAATATACAGTACTGTGCAAAAGTCTTCGGCACCCTAGTTTTTTTTTAAATATACGGTTTCAGATGGTATGGCCTCCACTGAGCCCTGATCTCAACATCATCGAGGCTGTCTGGAATTACCTGGTAAGACAGAAGCAAGTGAGACAGCCAAAGTCTGCAGAACTGTGGCAAGTTCTCCAAGATACTTAAAACAACCTACCTGCCGATTTTCTTATAAAACTACATGGTAGTGTACCTAAGAAATTGATGCAGTCTTAAAGGTGGTCACACCAAATATTGGTTTTGATTTAGTTTTTTTTTTAAATAATTGTTTACTGCTCTTTATAGTAAATAATCTGATATTTAGAAACTTTTAATGTCATTACTTTTGAAATCATCTTTGCTTTAAAGAATTTTTTTTACATGTGTCTAAGACTTTAGCGCCGTTCTGTAGATTATTTATGGAAGCTATAGTGGAGTTGTCATTCTTCTTTCTGAAACGACCTTTCTCTAAATACATTATTGTATTGAAATTGAAGGAATGGGAAGTTCGGACAGGCAGTTAACATAAAATACTCTTAAATTATTTATTACAAGTAACAGGGAACTCTTACAATGCAAATAAAATGCTGCTATTCTGTCTCGCAACATAGCAGGCTCATTTATGTGGGTCAAATCAAACTTTTTTTAAAATTCCACAACATTACAAGGAGAGGGAAAAACTCAAAGAAATACTATATAATTAAGAACTGTACATAGCAGTATCAGAAAAAGTCTGCA
The DNA here is from genome assembly GCF_048418815.1 of Hemitrygon akajei. NCBI lineage: Eukaryota > Metazoa > Chordata > Chondrichthyes > Myliobatiformes > Dasyatidae > Hemitrygon > Hemitrygon akajei. The sequence goes on along the minus strand of NC_133145.1, from coordinate 55,774,769 downwards.
CCCATGATAAAGTTTTCATTTCAAATTGGTATGAACTGCAATGTAAAAGACTTGAAGCCCATTTGGCTCCAGTGTTATATTTCCATTATTGCTGAGACTTCAGAGATACATAAATATAAGAGTTTTTTTTGTGTACCTTTTAGAGATACTGGTTGGGGCATTTTTATTCTGCGTTGAGGTGTAATCAAAATAATCTGAGTCAGGATATGGGAGTCTTGTGGTTTGAAAGAAAATGGACTGAGATCTGATTGGCAAAATGTCACCATAAGACAAGAAATTCTGCAAATGCTAGAAACTCAACAGGTCAGGGACCATCTATGGAAATATATAACCAGTCAAGACGTTTCAAGCCGAAACCCTTCTTCAGGACAGATAGGATGTGACAATAATAATTTCTCAGGCATTTGTACCAGAGCCTCATATTAATAACTTGCACTACATATTAATAACTTGAATGAAGTGAAGAACAGACATGTGAGAGATGAGAGCAGATATTATATGGAACATGCTTTATCATCACTGTTTATATACTGTTTACTCTGTGAGCTTCATGACAGCAAGTAATTTCATTCTGCCCAATATATATGACAATAAGCTGGAAATGTTTCCAACACAAATCTAAAGATACCAAGTTTTAAATCTTTATCTAATAAGAAATGCTCCGAGTGTACCTGGCCAAGTACTAAAAACTTGTGCTGATCGACTAGCTGATCGACTGATCGACTGATGAAATGTTCATTGATATCTTTAACCTACCACTTCAGCAGTCTGAGGTACCCACCTGTTTCAAGCAGACTTCAATTACCGGTGCCCAAGGAGAACATGGAAACCTGTCCCAATGATTATCATTCAGTAGCACTTGCATCCACAGTGATGAAGAGTTTTGAGAGGTTGATGATAAAACATACAAACCCCTGCCTGAGAAGTGACTTGGATCTGCTCCAATTTGCCTACTGGAGCAACAGGTCTATAGCAGATGCCATCTCATTGGCTCTTCAACCAACTCTGGAATATCTGGACAGCATCAACCCCTCAAAACTAATCAATAAGCTCAAAGACCTTGGTCCTAATACCTAATTGTGCAATTGGATACTTGATTTCCTCACTTGCAGACCAAATCAGTATGGATTGGCAACATCCCCTCCACGCTCTCCATTAGCACGGATACACCATAAGGCAGTGCGCTTTGCCCACTGCTCTACTCATTTTTAAGTTTACTGACGATAACGCTGTCATTGGCTAAATGATGATTCAGTATTTGGGGGGGGGGGGGTGGGGAAGGATTGAAAATCTGGCTGAGTGGTGTCATAACACTCAATGTCAACAAGACTAAGGAGCTGATTATTGACTTCAGAAGAAAGAAACCAGAGGTCCATGAGCCAGTCCTCATCGGAAAGAGTTAGCAACTTTAAATTCCTTGGTGTTGTTATTGCGGGAGAAAATCCTACAAAAAGCAGTTCATATGTTTCAATCCATCATACGCAAAGCCCTCTCCACCACTGAGCACGCTATATGAAATGCTGTCGCAGGAAAGCAACAATCATCATCTGACCCAAGATATGCTCTCTTCTCACTGCAGCCATCAGCAAGGTGGTCCTGGAGCTTCAGCACTCATACAGCCAGGTTCAGAAACACCAGGCTCTTGAACCAAAGGGGATAATTTCACTTGCTCCATCACTGAAATGTTCCCACAACCAATGAACTCACTTTCAACAACTCTTCATCTCATGTTCTCAATATTTATTGCTTATTTATTTATTATTATTTCTTTTCTTTTTGTGGTTGCACAGTTTGTTGTCTTCTGGTCAAGAAGGTGCCAGCGAACAACGATTCCTCAGGACAGCTGAGATATTCTGAGATTTATGAATTGGACTGTAGTTCAAACTAACTGTAGTTCATATTGGCCTCTTTCAGCTCTATGTTTTTCTCGTGTTCTTGCCTGTTCTTTCTTATTGCAGATTCACAGGGTGGGGGCTTGTGAAATCTAATCACAAACAAGAGAAAATCTGCAGATGCTGGAAATCCAAGCAATACACACAAAATGCTAGAGGAACTCAGCAGGCCAGGCAGCATCTATGGAAAAAAGTACAGTCAGCGTTTCAGGCCGAGACCCTTCAGCAGGACTGGAGAAAAAAAAGCTGGGGAGTAGATTTGAAAGGTGGGGTGAAGGGAGAGAGAAGCACCAGGCGATAATCAAAACAGGCGAGGGGGAGCAAGTTGATTGGTGAAAGAGACAAAAGGACATGGAAGAAAGAAGAAAGGGTGGATGGAGGGGGAGGAGTACCAGGGGGACTCGATGGTAGATAACATGAGAGAGGGACAATGAGATGGGAAATGGTGAAGGGGTGTGGGGTTGGAGGTATTACTGGAAGTTTGAGAAGTCTGGATAATCTGTGAGTTTTTGTGGAAGGGAGGGGTTACCGGTGTTTGGGGTTTGCAAGTTTTTGTTTCTTTTTCTTTTCTTGCCGGGGGAGGGGATTGATGTCTTTCTTTGAACTACTTATATGGCTTTCTGTATTCTATGGCTATCTGGAGAAGACAAATTTCAGGGTTGTATTCTGCATACATACTTTGATAATAAAATGAACTTCTGAGCCTTTTGCACACTGGTTGAACGTCCAACTTGGTGAGATCATTGATCCTGGTGCGGTTATTATTTACTGAGTATGCCCACTAGGAAATTAATCTCAGTGCTGTATATAGTGACATATCTATTTATTGTTTGATTGATTTATTGAGATACAATACAGAATAAGCCCGACTGACCCTTCTAGCCACACCACCTTGATTTAATCCTAGCTTAATCATGGGATAATTCACAATGACCAGCTAACTTACCAGCTGATACATCTTTGAACTACAGGAGGAAACCAGAAAACCCAGAGGAAACCCACATGGTCATGTGGAGAACATACAAACTCTTACAGGCAGTGGAGGGAACTGAACACGGGTCACTGGTGCCGTAAAGCATTGTGCTAAACACTACACTACAGTGATACATACTTCGATCATTTTCTTGAGCTTTGAACATTCTAAAAGAGAAAGACTGACTGATCAACATATCAGTTTGTGGAAAAACAAGTAAAATAACTCCATCTGGGTTTAACAGGCCATGTCTGAGCAACCTTAAACATCAACTTTCAGCAATGTGACTAGTAACTCAATAGCTGTAGTTCCAGCCATTTGTCTGCAGTCGGGGGGGGGGGGGGGGGGTGCAGAAATGAAATTACTCCTGCAAAGCACTAGAAGCTTGTCTGTGCTAATTCCCATAATGTCCAAGGACCATAGTCTATTGAGCCAGTAAGAACCTAATATGATTTTCACTCATACAATTGAAAACCTGAAAACACAAGACGACCTTACCGCCTCCTCAACCTATTCTGTTATTTAGAACCATAAATGAATATGCACCTCAAATCCACTTCCATCACAGCAGATACCACTCCATAGATGCTGCCTGACCTACTGAGTTCCTCCAGCTTTTTGTGTGTGTTTCTCAGCAGATAACCATTGATCTATTTTTGATTACAGTCTTGAATATACTAAAAGACTAAACATCACAAACTTCTGGGGAAGAAAAAAAATTACAAGCTTTACAACTCCTATCTGAAGGTATTTCTCCCCAACTTAATCTTGAGCAGGTAACCCATGATCTCAAAACAATGGGCCTTTGCTCTAGGCTCTCCAATTGTTCTGACTCTTGCTGGAATCACAGAAATAGGGGCGTATGAACAAAGAATTTATACCTGAAACTTTAACTCATCTGATCTCTTCATATGACAATGACAAGCCTGTGTTTTCTGCAACTTATTTTTGAGGTGCATTGCAGAAATTTACTGCTGGTAGCTGTACACAATGTTGCTTAAAAGATTTTGGCAATATATTCAAAAATTTTAATTTTAGCTTTCATCACGTCAGCATCAACAGTTCCCTGCCATTGTCCAAATAAAACATGGGCGTATTTTCAAAGTTTTGTGTTCTATTCATCACTCAACTAAGCACCTTAAGTTAAAAAAAAGTGGTAATTAAAAATGCTATTGTGCAGAGCTCATGTACACTACAGCTGAAGTCCTTTACAATCATAGCTATGATCACAGAACAATGCTACACTGCAAGTTTCACTGAAGTGAGGCAATGTATCATGGACTCCAGTAAACAGAATACAAGAGAGGGTTAGCTCTTACACATGTCGAAGCCATAAAGCCAGCAACATATGCACCATTCATGCTTTTAAAGAACTCCCAAACATAGTCATTAGACCCATTTCTCATCAGTAACTAGTTCTGTGTTATTCAATAAGAAATGTTCTCCAAGTAGGACAGACTGCATATTCTGGCTATGATAGATGCTATCTTACAGCAGAATGCAATAATTGCATTTGCTATTTATTGCAGATGTTTTATATTTTGTCATAAATATACAATTGAGCATAATGCTTTCTTTCTCCTATATCCAAACAATGTTTTTACACACCAATGAATATCAAAGTTGAACTCTCACTCAACTTATCAGTATTCAGAGGCTGTGAAAACACAAATTTAACAGAATCTAACTGTGCTTTAGATCTAGTATAACAAATATGAGACTTAAAATCACTAAATCATAAATGAATTTTCTCTGCAGAAATTACCATTTTATAAGCATAGTCCCAGTACAGGTTTCCCCTGCAATCCGAAGGTAGAGCGTTCCTATGAAACCGTTTGTAAACCAAAATGTCGTAAAGCGAAGAAGCAATTACCATTAATTTATATGGGAAAAATTTTTGAGCGTTCCCAGACCCAAAAAATAACCTACCAAATAACACATAATACCTAAAATAACACTAACATATAGTAAAAGCAGGAATGATATGATAAATATACACCCTATATAAAGTAGTGTTACAACCCCCGTAACTGGGTCACTTACCAGCAAAGATAGAGAGGTCCATTGAAGTCTGATGGTGCTATTTTTAACAGTATTTATTGATAAAAATACACAAAAATAATATCAATGCAAACATACAGATAATATACATCGTCAATACTAAATCTAAAAGTGCGGGTATCATAATAATCAATAAGAAATAGCTCTATCGTTGTCTAGGGGATAATGTATTGTCCGATGGAAATATAAAAGTCACTCAGTTCATTCAGTTCATACAGGCTTCAGCCTTTTGGGGACCGCTGGGTTTTCAATTGTTGGAGAGAGAGAGAGAGAGAGAGGTTTTGAGAATAGAAACTTGCCAGCTTTCCTTTATCCGCTCTTGATCCGTATTCGTCCTTTAGCGAGGCCGTTCCGTGGAAGACTTGTCATCCGGGCAAGGATGGACACACACACAAGCCTCCACCGGTCTCATACGTTTCTCCTGGTGTGTCTGAAGGGTTGTTCCCCAGACCCTCTTTTATCCTTACTCACGGGGTCTCAGATGTCAATCAGGTTGGGATGATGCAATCCCTCAACCAGCCCACTCTGGTCATTCCCTGAGGGCTTCAATGAATAGTACAGTACTCAATACACAATTCCGTCTCCAAGAGACAATGGCCGTTATCAATGGTTCCGCCTTTCTGGGGCCAGGACACACATTCCAAACCCTTGTGGATTCTGCGTGTCTCTCTCTCATTTCCTGGGTCCCAGACCCGAATTAATAGCGATCTTGCAATTTTCAAAAAGGAGGGGGCTACTTTGTACCCTTCGGCCCCTCAGAGTTGTGGCACGTTCGTAACAGTAGAAATATTGTATGTACGGTGTAGTTTCACTTATCAAAATCGGGAAGACAGCGAGCCAAAATTGATTTGGAGAGAGAAAAAATCAGCACATACACGCATGCGCACACAACTGCCCGCACAAGGTTTCACAGTCATTGTAGTCTTTCTCGGGTTAAACACAAGTATGAAGCAGGCGTCTTTTTTTCGTAACAGTGAAAATCCTCTTGGGTTAGGGAAAACAGGTACTAATGTAGGTCTTTCGTAACAGCGAATTGTCGTAAAGCGAACATTCGAAAAACGGAGAACACCTGTAAACAGGTTGGTAGTTTAACTTCACCCCAATCCTTCAAGAAGGGAAAATGATTTTCTGAAGAAAAACTATGAATTGAAATTTCTTTCTTCTCTAATAGTGTACTTTCCTTGACAGTATTCAGATTAAGAAATCCATATCTTTCAGTGTACACATGTTCAAAAAGTCAAGATGCTCCAGATCTAGCCCACTTCTACTAAGACAGGGGTTCCCAACCTGGGGTGCGAGATGGAATTTCAGGGGGTACGGCAGAGAGTGGTTTGTGTCCTTGAGTGACGAGTCACGAGTCATCACTCAGCCAGCTGCCAGTGTGCCTTGAGAAGTGGTAGTAACGTTTGTCCCAAGCACGCTCCAGTCTCCTGCTGCCCGAGTCGAGAGAGACGTAAACTCACTCCAGTCTCCTGCTGCCCGAGTCAGCGTTGAGGATTCTCATTAGTGTTACCTGGGAAGTTACACCTCAGAGTCGAGGAGTCTCATCATTGTTAGCTGGAAGGTTACATCTCAGAGTTAAAAATCATCTCATAATGCCAAAATCTTTACATATCCCGAATCAACCATCAAGTAACGACTTCACGTTAAAACCAAACCCGCAGACAGTAGGTAAATTATTCAATTATAAAATTTTTAAAAGCCGCATTTTGATAAAAAGCAGCTGAAGTCATCCATTCGTATTTGTCTCAATGCATCAAAGAAGTTTTTGAATTTCAAAGGTTTTTTTCTCTTAAAAGGTTTTTTTCTTGAATTGTTGATAATTTTGAATTGTGTTAGTTGAGGAGGAATCATGGTTAGCACCGAGGATTTTGAATCGTGTAATGGAAGTTCATATCTCTGGTAATCATCAGAAATAGGTGTGTAAATTCAATAGAGAGTAGCCTAATAATTCGCGTTGCGTCCCCGTAGCATTTCCACCTGACGATCTATCTTGGCTTAACCGCAGATAATATCGTAATATAATATTCGAAAGCGTATTTCTCGTGATACTTTGCTATAGGCGTGTCTGGTTGAGTAAAGCGGTCATCCCTGACTTAGTCAGATAGTTTTTCTCATATTAGCTCAGATTTTTCCCTTCATTAACCCTTCATCATGTCAAAGAGAGGGAAGTGGAATGATGACTATGTGTGCTTTGGTTTCACTTGCACAACAGGAAATGATGCTTGCAAAAAACCCAGTGCATTCTTTGTAGCGTTGTGTTTTCCAACTCAAATCTGAAGCCATCCAAGCTTCAAGAGCACTTCAAGAACAAGCATGGCGGAGCTGATGTTGAAGGACATGATGTTGGGTCATTGAAAATCAAAAGAGCTCGTTTTGATTCACAAGGAACTCTTCCAAAATTAGGTTCCGTTTCTGTTGAAAAACCACTACTTCTTGCTTCATACCAAGTGGCATATAAAGTGGCCAAATCCAAGAAGCCCCATACAATTGCAGAAGATCTCATCAAGCCATGTGCACCGAAAATGGCAACAATTATACTGGGGAAAGAAGCAAGAAAAAAATTTGAACAGGTGTCCCTATCAAATAATGTCCTTCATAACCGAATCAGTGATTAGAGTGAAGATATTTTGGACCAAGTAATCTCAGATGTCAGAGCTAGTCCTCTTAAAATCTCTATTCAGTTGGATCAGTCAACTGATGTCTCCAGTTGTAGTCAGCTCATCACATTAGTGAGGTATGTCAATGATGGTGCTGTGAAGGAAGATTTCCTGTTTTGTAAAGATCTGAAAACAAACACAACTGCAAAGTATGTGATGCAGCTGGTGAAAGACGTCTTTGCCAAACATGATTTAGATATCAAAGTCATTGGTTCTGTGTGCACTGATGGGGCACCTGCAATGCTTGGAAATAAATCTGGCTTTTCTGCATTGATGAAAAAGGAGATTCCAGACTTGCAAGTTACCCATTGTTTTCTTCATCAGCATGCTTTGGCATCAAAAGCATTGCCTCCAAATTTGAAGAAAGTCATTGATACTTGTGTGAAGATCATCAACTGGATCAGGGGGCGTGCTTTGGACAACCTGAGAAATGAGCATTCAGTTTTGCTTTTCCACACTTTGTCCGTTGGTTGTCACGAGGACAAGCTTTAACCCGCGTCTTTGAACTGCGGGAAGAAATCAGTTTTTCTGGAGAAGTGTGAATGTGATCTGGTTGGAGCAATGGAATCACAGGAATTTGCCCAAATGCTGGCTTATTTAGCTGACATTTTCACTCGTATGAATGACCTGAGTATTTCTTTTCAAGGAAAAGGGATAAACATATTGAAGGCTTGTGAAAAGTTGAATGCCTTCAAAGAAAAGTTACGCCTTTGGCGTCGAAGGATGGAAAGAGGCAGTCTCTCAAATTTTCCTTCATTAGAAGAGATGGTTGATGATGCTGGATCCATAACTCCTACAGTGCGTGAAGAAATTGTGGCTCATTTGGAAATGCTGTCAGAATCATTTGATGGATATTTTGCTGCTGGAGACCTGAAGATTTCAAAAGAATGGATCATGAATCCATATTCCTACAATTTGGAGAAAATGTCAGATGATGAAGAGGTGAAGGAAGATCTTATTGATTTGTGGACAAATTGAGCTCTTGAAATGCAATTTGAAAGCAAGACTTTGGAGGAGTTTTGGTGTGCAGCACTGGATATGTTCCCAAGACTTGGCGGAAAAGCACTCTGTGTCTGCACTCCATTTGCAACAACACACTTGTGTGAATCTGGATTCAGTTCTCTTTTGCCAATCAAGACAAAATCTAGAAATTGCCTGAATCCACAGGCAGACCTGAGGATCGCAGTCAGCAAGAAAGTTCCACGTTTTGACCAAATCATGAATGAGAAGCAGGAGCAAAGAAGTCATTGAATTTTATGTTCACATTTGGGATTGATTTTACTGTTTACAATTTTTTCTGAATAAATTAGAATCTAATTGCTCAGTTTATATTTGCATTTTATGCACTGAATTAAGCTTTTTTTAAAGTTCAATTTGTTCACCTGCAGTATTGTATGTGGTTCAATTTGTGGTTCAAAAATTAGAAATTAGACTTCTTCATCTTCAAATGTGATATTACTTTTGTAGGGGGTGCAAACATTAATCAAACATTTCCTAGGGGTGTGGGGCATAGAAAAGGTTGGGAACCACTGATCTAAGATGTCTGCTTGTTCAAACTGAAAAAGCTTTAATACTGTAATGAACATTGCTGTTTGGCTCACAAAGCATTTTTCATTCATTGGAAGTATATATTTTCCATTCTAAAGGGTTACTTCTCCACTGAACATAAAATGTGAAATCCTGAGCAGCAAAACATTTTGTTCTTTTTCCCCATTTCAGCACAAAAGATGAAATTATAAAAACAAAATCCTATCAGTAAAACCCAATTACAATGATTTTTTAGTACTGTCCAATCTCTTCCCTCCTTCAACTAATGCCTTGATTATTTTAATAGACAAAGATTAGCTTTGTCACATGTAAATTGAAACATTCAGTGAAGTAATTCTCAGATTTCCAAACACCAACCATTTTTTTAAAACCATGAAGGCATCATAACATTCTACCAATCCAGCTCCCCGCAAAATGGCCTGAAAGCCAACAACTACTTCCTTTTGAATAGCAGCTTAACCACCCCCAAACATACGCTACAACAACTTCTGTCAGGCCAGGGTTTTCAACAGGCATGGACTCAAGAAGGTGGCATCTATCATGAAGGACCCAACGCAGACTGGGAGACTGCTTCGTCGAGCATCTACGCTCCATCCACCAGAAAAAGCAGGATCTCCCAGTGACCACCCATTTTAATTCCACTTCCATTTCCAGTATGTCCATCCATGACCTCCTCCACCGTCAGGATAAGGCCACACTTAGGTTGGAGGAGTAACACCTTATATTCCGTTGGGGAAGCCTCCAATCTGATGGCATGAACACCGATTTCTCAAACTTCCAGTAATGCCTCCACCCACCCACACCTCCACCATTTCCCATCCCCTTGTACCTCTCCCATGTTATCTCCTTGCCCGCCCATCGCCTCCCTCTGGTGCTCCTACCCCGCACCCTTTCTTCTTTCTTCCATGGCCTTCTGTCTCTTTCACAAATCAACTTCACAGCTCTTTGCTTCATCCTTCCCCCTCCAAGTCTCACCTATCGCCTGGCGTTTCTCTCTCCCCTCCCCCCACCTTTCAAATCTACTCCTCAGCTTTTTTCCCCCAGTTCTGCCAAAGGGCTTCTTCCCAAAGCAGTGACTGTATTTTTTTCCATAGATGTTGCCTAACCTGCTGAATTCGTCCAGCAATTTGTATGTGTTGCTCGGATTTCCAGCACGTGCAGACTTTCTCTTGCTTAAGAAGGACCCTCACCATCCAGACATGCTCTGTTCTCATTACTAGGAGCTACAGGAGCTTGAAGACAAACACACTCAATGTTTTTGGAACAGCTTCTTACCCTCCACCATCAGATTTCTGAACAGTTCATGAACCAATGAACACAAACTCACTATTTGCGTGTGTGTATAGTTGCACATATATACACACACTTTTTTCTTTTTTACTTGTTGAATATAGTCATTTTCATGCACTGTACTTCTGCCACATAATAACAAATTTTACGACTTACGTCAGTGATAATAAACCTGATTCTGAAATTAACCTCTCTGAAGTCCATTCATCTCCAGATTTAAAAAGCACAGCTTGTCGAAATTGTGCATATGCTAGCCATGGCTGCCTCTTAATGGGTTATTTTAGAACATTTTGCGTCAGTCCTTGTCACATCTTTTCTGATACTCCCCTGTCTCTATTGTACCTCTTCCAAACTGGGCAATGTTATTATATTCTGTTATGAATTTCAGCATTCCTTCAATGTAAAGAAATAGTTATTGTTTCAGGCCTTTTGTCGCCTATGGTCTTTATAGTTATATTAGAATTAGCATTCTGGTCTTGCTGATTTAACTGTTCTACTTGAGGCAAGGTTATTTAAATAACAACTAATATTTGAGTTTTTTCCTATTGTTTCATTAATGTCCATTTCATGGCTTTGAGAGAATTAAATTTATTATTTGTAAAATGCCACAGCATAGTCCTAGTGAAATACAAGGCTCTTGTACTATTTACCAATAAATGCTCATTAAACTATGGGAATTCCAATGAAATACAAGGCTTTAGAGCATTCTCCATTCTCTTCACCTACTGGGGATTATATTAATTTCCTTTTCAGTCTGGTACATTTTCTATTGAGAACACTGATGTATAACTTTTGGTAAAATTGCTGTTTTGATTTATGCAAAACAAAGAAACTTTATCTACAGGCCTTATTGCTTTGCTAATTCTATTTGCATTGTGCTCTGCAAGGAATTGCAAAAGTAAGTCCATAAAAACCTGCCCCATACCCAGAAAACAATTGCAGCCACTGTTTCTTATTCCCATTAAAACAATACCTGACCTGAGAGCTGGGGAAATAAACACATATTACCTTCTAAAGATTAATACCATTGCAATCAAAGCTCTGATGTTCTCTCCCTAAACTACTCCACTGCTTTCTTTTCAGACCTCTCTTAATACCAGCTCTCATATTTCTTTATGGGAGTCTGCCTAATTTTAATTTCCATCTGTGAAGCATCTTAGGACATTTCAATGTAATTATAAGAGCAGATTGTGTAGCTGACTATTCTTTGCGGTATGTATTTTCTGAGATTTCTTGGCTGTAGACTGAAATACATTTCCATAACATTGCCCATTTAAAACCTTATAGGTCCCTCAATAAATACTTTGATTCTCAAACTTTTTCAAAGTTCAAAAGTTTGAAGTAAGTTCATTATCAAAGTTTATTACATACATGTCACCAAATACAACCGTGAGACTTGGTTTCTTGTCAGCATACTCAATAAATCAGTAATAGAATAATAACCATAATAGAGTCAATGAAAGATCGTACCAACTTGGGCATTCAGTGTGCAAAAGACAACAAATACAAAAATAGATAGATAGATAAGCACACAATAAATATTAAGAATATGAGATGAAGAGTCCTTGAAAGTGAATCCATAGATTGTGGGAATATTTCAATGATGGGGCAGGTGAAGTTTTCCTCTTTGGTTCAAGAGCCTGACGGTTGAATTACTGCTCCTCAACCTGGTGGTGAGTCCTGAGGCTCCTATACCTTCTTCCCAATGGCAGTAGCAACGAAGACAGAACGACCTGGGTAGTGGGGGTCCCTGATGATGGATGCTGGTTTCCTTTAACAACACTCCATGTCGATGTGCTCAGTGGTGAGAAGAGCTCTACCTGTGATGAACAGCCATAACTACTACTTTTGAGGGGATTTTCAGTTCAAGGGCACTGGTGTTTGCATACCAGCCTGTGATGCAGCCTGTCAGCATACTCTGTCACACATCAAAAGAAGTTTGTCGAAGTTTTAGATGTCATGCTGAATCTTTGCAAACTCCTATAGAAGTAGACCGTAAGAACATAAGACATAGGAGCAGAATTAGGCCACTTGGCCCATGGAGCGCAAGAGTAGAGTGGCATTTGCAATTTTCCAATCCTCTGCCACCATACCAGAGGATTGGAAAAGCATTACTTATACCTCCACAATCCCTACCACTACCTCTTTCAAAAGTCCAGGGGGCAGTTCATCTGGGCCAGGTGACTTATATACCTTAGGTTTTTCAGCTTTTTGAGCACCTTCTCTCTTGTAACAATAACTGCACTCACTTCTCTTCCCTCACACCCTTCCACAGTGAAGACTGATGCAAAATACTCATTTAGTTCATCTGCCATCTCCATTTTCTAGCGGTCCTACATCCACTCACATCTCTCTTTTATATTTTACCTACTTGAAAAAGCTTTAATATCTACTTTGATATTGTTTGCTAGCTTGCATTCATATTTCATCTTTTCTCTCCTAGCGGTTCTTTTAGTTGCTCTCTGTAGGGTTTTTAAAACTTCCCAATCCTCTGTCTTTCCACTAATTCTTGCTTTTTTGTATGCCCTCTCTTTTGCTTTTACATTAGCTTTGACTTCCCTGTCAGCCACAGTTGTCCTATTCTGCCATTTGCGTATTTCTTTATTTATGTATTTCTTCTATCCTGCACCTTCCTCATTTCCCCCCAAAACTCACACCATTGCTGCTCTGCTGTCATCCCTGCCAGCATCACCTTCCAATTTACTTTCTCCTCTCCTCTCTCATACCACTGTAATTTCCTTTACTCCACTGAAATACTGCTATATCAGACTTCATTTTCTCCTATCAAATTTCAAGTTGAACTCAATCATATTGTGATCACTGCCTCCTAAGGGTTCTTTTACTTTAAGCTCCCTAATCACCTCCAGTTCATTAAATAACACCCAATCCAATATAGCTGATCCCCTAGTATGCTCAAAGACAAACTGCTCTATAAAGCCATCACATAGGCATTCAAACAACTCATTCTCTCTTTAGATCCATTTCCAACCTAATTTTCCCAATTGACTTGCATGTTGAAATCTCCCATGACTATCGTAACATTGCTGTTTTGATGTGCCTTTTCTATTTCCCATTGTAATCTGTGGTCCACATCCAGATACCATCAGGATCCTTTTACCCTTGCAGTTTCTTAACTTCAGCCCACAAGCATTCAACATCTTCCAATCCCATGTCACATCTTTCTAATGATTAGATGCCATTCTTTACCAGCAGAGCCACACCACCCCCTCCGTTTACCTTCTTATCCCTCCAATGCAACATGTAACCTTGGATATTTAGCTCCCACTACAACCATCCTTCAGCCACAATTCAGTGATGGCCACAATATCATTACTGACAATCTGTAATAGTGCAACAAGATTATCCACCTTGTTTCTTATACTCCATGCATTGAGATATCACACTCTGAGTACTGTATTTGCTACCCTTTTTGATTCTGCATACCTAATGCACTAATACTCACCCTGCTGGCTGCAATTATGTCCTATCAACTGTCTGCCCTTCCTGACAGTCTGACTGCATGCTATCTTTGCTTTTTACCATCCATCCTATCCTGAGTCCCTTTACTCTGATTCCTATCCCCTGCCAAATTAGTTTAAACCCTCCCCAACAGCTCTAATAAACCTGCCCTTGAGAATATTGGTTCCCTCAGGTTCAGGTACAACTTGTCACTTTTGAACAAGCCATACCCCACCCCCCAGAAGAGATTCCAATAATCCCAGAACCTGAAGCCCTGTCCCCTGCACCAGCTTCTTAGCCACGCATTAATCTGCCAAATCATCCTGTTTTCACCCTCACTGGCACGTGGAACGGGCAGCAAACCAGAAATTACTACCCGGGAGCTCCTGCTTCACAGCTTTCTATTCAGCTCTCTAAAGTCACTTTTCAGGACCTCTTTGCTTTTCCTTCCTATGTCATTGGTACCAATATGTACCAAGACATCTGGCTGCTCTCCCTCCCTCTCCAAAATGTCGTGGGCATGATCCAAGACGTCCATGATGATGCAGTTCTTCCTTTGTAATTGCCCTTACTTGCTGGGCCCACAGCAGATCCTTCATGAACAATATTTGAATAATCAGATCATTACTTGCTTTACTGTTATTAATTATACTGAATGATAGTATCTGAAATAGTTTGTAATGAGTTCTTAATTTGTGGCCATGGTTCGGTTTTCTCCAGCCAATAATGGTTCCAGAAACTTTCCATTCCCAAAGACCAAAAGTTCAAAGTAAATTTGTTATCTAACTACCTATATGTCACCATATACCACCTTGAGATTCATTTTCTTCCAGGCATTTACAATAGATACAACAAAACCCCTTCAGCATTTGAGAAAGCTGTATTACCATGTTGTGGAAATGTACAAAATTCTTAGAGCTTGACAATAATAGACATTGAAAAGGCTTTACCACAATTATTAAAGATAATAATTTCATTAAGTCAACAATTTTATAACAGAATAATTTATGAAGCAGGAACTTTAGCCCAAAACATCAGCAGCATTTCTCTTTCTGCATTTGCTGCCTGATCTGCTGGATGTTTCAGCAATTTTCTGTTTGAACTTTAAACATCCACCATTTGCAGCTTTTTTAAAATTCCAGCATTCCTTTACTTTCACATGGCGCACCTCCAACTCTTACCTTCCTTCACTTCATTCATCTCTATTGCTGGTGACAGGACTGATTAATATCAATGACAAACTCAGTATCGCGCCTCCTTAACTGCATTTTATCCTACTTTCTAGAAGGACTCTACTCTATTTCTCCAGTCTCTGTTCTGGTGGGTCTACCTTCCATTTTAGATTATCCACTGAATTTTCCTTCAACCAAGAAATCTCTCACTTCATAGCTGACAGAACCTTTATAACACACATCAATATAGCACAGATCAAGATGCTGGAGGAACTCAACAGGCCAAGCAACATCAATGGAGAAGAATTAAAAAGTCGATTTTTCAGGCCAAAACCCTTCATCAGGACTGGAAGCAAGGAGAAAGAAGCCAAAATAAGGTTGGGGGGGGGGGGGGGGGGGAAAGAGGGTGAGGTTAAGGAGGAGAAGCTGGCAGGTGATAGTTGAGGCCAGGTGAGGGGGAGGGGGAGGTGGAATGAAGTATTGGGAGGTGACAGGTGGAAGATGTAAGGTTGAAGGACACTAAGGAGAGGAGAGTGGACTATGGAAGTAAAGAAAGGAAGAGCAGAAACAGAGGAAGGTGATAGGCAGGTGAGGAGAAGAGAAAGGATAGAGGGGAACCAGAATGGGGAATGAGAAAAAGAGAGAAGAGGGATTTTCTACCCGTTTCCATCCTGCCCAGAAACAAGTTCCACAAGGCACACTTTCCTGCATAATAACGTTGTCTCGTTTTTACTGTGCACTGTACCAGCAGTTATGGTCAAAATGCCAATAAAAAGTGACTTGACTTGACTTCTAACACAACTGCTACTGTGAAACAGCAACTTTTACCTTTCAACATTTCAGGAAGACACCTCCGTAACCCCCAAATTTTCAACTCTATTTTCACCAAAAATCCCTCCTTCCATACAACCATGAGATCTATCAGGCATATCCTTTTAGTTATTCTCATCAATCACACCACTTTGTAGTTGAATAGCAATTTTTTATCTAGAGATACAACACAGTAACAAGCATTTCCAGCCCAACAAGCCTGCATCACCCAATTACACCCATGTGGTCAATTAAGCCACTAATCTGTACCTCTGGAGCACTATGCAAACCTACAAGGTCACAAGAAGAATGTATAAACTCCCTTCTTTGCAATTGATTCAATATAACACATTTAATGCCCTCAAAATGCTTTCTGTTGCATGGCGGTAGCCACAGATAGAATAAGCACTTTATGAGTCAATTCTGTTCAAATTACAAGTGAGACCTCAGTCTTCCAGTCACTTATCCTTTCGGTTATGTTACAGCTCCAAGATTTCTCTCCCTGTCCTTAGTCCTCACCAAAACCACATCATTTTCTTTTCAATACCTTAAGGTATTTTTCAATTAAATACCTTATGCCATCAGCATCATACTTGCTTTAATGCTATTAATTACACTGAATTATAGTATCTATGATAGCTTGTAATGAATTCTTAACTTGTAGCTACAGTTATGTTTTCTCCAGAACCCAAAATAATTAGTTCACTAACTTCTGATTATCCATTTGTTCTACTGACCAAGAGAGTTCATCTGTGATCTGGCAACCATTCTACCTCCTGTCTACAGTTTACATACTGCAAAAGCCAACATTAAGAAGCACATGAGGTACTGAGTGCCACCTCCAGCAAACAAGCGACAGCCAAACCCTGAAGCCTTTCAAATCATTGTTGGGGATTTCAATCTGGCTTTTTCGAAGAAATATCTGCCCAGTTATCATCAGCATATCACCTACAGCAGCAGTGGTATCAACACACTGGACTGCTGCCATTGTACCTTAAGGATTGTTCACTGTTCAATCTCTAGACCACATTTTGGCAAATATGATCATTTGGCTGTCCTCCTCCTACCTGCAAACAAGTAAAGGCTAAACAGCAAGGTTCTGGAAGTAAGGAAAACAAAGAGGTGGTCGCAGGAGACAGATTTGCAGCTACGAGCTTGCTTCAAGCCGGTGGACTGGGCCATGTTCAAAGGACTCAGAGGATCTGAATGAATACAGATCAGCATTCAAAACCGTCATCCCCTCAAAACTAATCAATAAACTTCAAGACACTTACATCTCAATAACTCCTACAACTCAATAACTAGATTCTCAATTTCCTCACATGCAGACCCCATTCAACTCAGACTGGCAACAACACCTCCACAATCACCATCAGCACAGGTGATTCACAAGGCTGTGTGCTGAGCCCCCTACTCTACTCGTTTTACACTATGACTATGGGACTAATCACAGCTCCAATGCCACATTTAAATTTGCTGACAGCACCACTGTCATTGGCCGAATCAAAGGCTGTAATGAATCAGCATATAGAAGAGAGATTGAAAATCTGGCTGAGTGGTACTACAACAACAACAACAACCTTTCAACAATGTCACAAAACCCAAGGAGCGGGAAACCAAAGATCCATGAGCCAGGCCTGTGTTAGGGGCGGAAAGCAGAGGTGGAGAGGGTCAGCAATTTAAAATTCCTTGGTGTTATAATTTCAGAGGATCCATCTTGGGTTCAGGACACATGTGCCATTTCAAAGAAAGCAGAGCAGTGCCTCAACTTTCTTAGAAGTTTTCAAAGATTATCACATCATTGAACACTTTGACAAACTTCTATAGATTTTCAGAGAAGGGTATATTGACTGGTTGCATTACAGCCTGCTACAGAAATACCAATTCCCAAAGCAGTGGATGCAGCCCTCCCCACCATCAAGCACAGAAAAGCAGCATCCATTATCAAGGACACCAACCATCCAAGGCAACACTCTCTTCTCACTGTTGCCATCAGGAAGAACGCACAGGAGTTCAGGACACACACCACCTGGTTCAGGAAGTTACTACCCCTGAGCCATCAGGCTCTTGAACCAGAGGGGATAACTTCACTCGCCCATTATTAAACTTCTCCCATAACCTATGATCTTCATATCTTCAATATTCATTGCTTATTTATTGATTATTTTACCCTTTTGGTTTTGCACAATTTGTAGTCTTTTGCACATTGGTTTTTGTTTGACCACCCTGTCGCACGTGGTCTTTCATTGATTCTATTGTGTTTCTTGTACTTACTAAGAATGCACGCAAGAAAACGAATCTCAGGGTGACTTTGATGTACTTTGCAAATGATGAACTTTGACAAGAAATTTACTATAAATATTACTATTTGTTACACTGTTATTTCCCAATACAGTTTATAATCACCCAACATTTGTAGATTTGGATTAATTCATTTATAGATTTTCATTGATTACCTATTCCGATTTTAGTTCTGTCATTGACTCTGTAACCAGAGTCTTTAGGCTCTGTTTTCAACTCATTTACAAACCCTTTTGTTCTTTCCCCTTTCCTTTCCATACTTATTTGAAGACTGTAACATTGCAACTCTCTTCCAATTCAAAAGAGAATTAACATCAACTTCCATAAGTAAATGATGCCTGATATTATGAGCATTTTTGATTTTAACATGAGACTCTCAAATCACCCAAAAAAATGGATTCAATCATCTTAATTTTTTTTTGAAGTAGCAAATGGAGAACAGATTGCACATCTGCAAAACAGAATCAAATTGAAACGCATTAGCGAGTCATAAATGTGGAGAGCATCCTCCTGAAAACAGATTGCTAATGTGAAGAAGTTCTAAAATCCAATTAAATGCCAGAATTCCAAACAAACACATGAACATCGAGCAAACTTTTATTTCATGTTAAAAATTCATGCAGAAATGTATAACAGCTTTATTTCGGTCCAAGTCAAGCACTTCATACCATCTTGAAATACCATGCAATAAATGGTCTTCAAATGTTCAGATCGCCATTGATAGACAACACAATTCAAGCTGGCATGCACGAGGTCAACTCACCATTCTGTACAGAGCTCATCGTTACCGAGCACTTACACTCAATATATTCATGTGCAACAAAGCACACCAAACAAATGACCTCCTAAGTGCAAACAATCGCTCATCTCATAAAAGGTTTCAGCATTTGACAGAATGAAATCCTATTATCCAAGGAGTACATAGCTCCAACTACGTATGCAAGTTATTTGAGGAATATTTGAATCATGCAGCAGGAAACTGAATACTCAAAATTAGCATTTCATGGTAACTATAAAATGTTCCTTAAAGACTTACACATGTCAAAATGTAACCAGAGAATCCATAAGTCACACAGATCATTGACGTCAATGCCAGCTAGAAGTATAGAACAGTTTGAACTTTTTTCATTTGTTTTTTAAAAATGATGCAGTGGTATAATAAATCTTCCTGAAAACCCAAGTTCAAAGTGAAAATGGGTGAGCCACTGGGATTTTCAAAGAGAGCAGTTATCAACATTTTATTGTATAAATTAACAGATTTCCAATAATCACTTGACATGCTCTCATCTAGATGTTTGTTTTGAAATTAGCCAAGATAAATAACCAGAACAGATGTCAGGATCAGGTTTATTATCACTGACGTGTTGTGAAATTTGTTGCTTTGTGGCAGCAGTACAATGCAATACATAAAGTAGGCTGTAAATTACAATCAGAAATATATCACACACACAAAATGCTTAAGGAATTCAGCAGGCCAGGAGGCATTATAGAAGAGTACAGTCGATGTTTCAGGCCAAGACCCTTCAGCAGGGCTGGAGAAAAAAAGATGAGGAGTAGATTTAAAAGGTGGGGGAGGGGAGAGAGAAATGCAAAGTGATAGGTAAAACCAGGGTGGGGGGGAGTGAGGAATGAAGTAAAGAACTGAGAAGTTGATGGTGAAAGAGATACAGGGCTGGAGAAGGGGGGAGTCTAACAGGAGAGGACAGAAGGCCATAAAAGAACGAAGGGGGTGGGGGGGGTAGGAGCACCAGAGGGAGGGGATAGGCAGGCAGGGAGATAAGGTGAGAGAGGGCAAAGGGGATGGGGAATGGTGAAGGAGAGGGTGGGGGAGAGGGCCATTACTAGAAGTTGAGAAATCAATGTTCATGCCATCAGGTTGGAGGCTACCCAGACAGAATACAAGGTGTTGTTCCTCCAACCTGAGTGTGGCCTCGTCATGGCAGTACAGGACTGACAATCAGAATGGGAATGGGAAATGAATTAAAAAGGGTGGCCGCTGGGAAACCCCGCTTCTTCTGCCAGGCAGACCGTAGGTGCTCAGCGAAGTGGTCTCCCAATCTGCATAGGGTCTCACCAATATACAGGAGGCTACACCAGGGGCACCAGACACAGTATATAACCCCAACAGACACACAGGTGGAGTGTTGCCTCATCTGGAAGGACTGTTTGGGACCCTGAATGGTAGTGAGGGAGGAGGTGTAGGGACAGGTGTAGCACTTGTTCTGCTTGCAAGGAGGGAGAGCAGTGGGGAGGGAGTCAAGGGAGTCACACAAGAAGCAATCCCAGCAGAAAGTGGCGGGGGACGTGGGCGTGGGAAAGAGGTGCTTGGTGGTGGGATCCTGTTGGAGAAGGTGGAAGTTACCAAGAATTATGTGCCTTACGTGGAGGCTGGTGGGGTGGTAGGTGACCTCTGCCATCTCCAACGGGATCCCACTACCAAGAACATCTTACTGCCAGAAGAAGTGGGATCTCACAGTGGCCACCTGTTTTAATTCCACTTCCCACGCCCATTCCGATATGTCAATCCATGGCCACTACAATCGTGATGAAGCCACACTTAGGTTGGAGGAACAACACCTTATATTCTGTTTGGGTAGCCTCCAACCTGATGGCATGAACATTGATTTCTCGAATTTCCGGTAATGGCTCCCCCACCCCCTCCTTCACCATTCCCCTTTTCCCTCTCGCCTCATCTCCTTGTCTGTCCATCGCCTTCGTCTGGTGCTTCTCCCCCTTTTCTTCTTCCTTCCCTGGTTCTGTCCTCTATTAGATGCCCCCTTCTCCAGCCCTGTATCTGTTTCACCAATCTACTTCCCAGCTCTTTATTCACCCCTCCCCTCCCAATTTCAACTATCACCTTGTGCTTCACTCTCCCTTCCACCCACCTTTTAAATCTACTCATCCTTTTTCTCCCCCAGTCCTGCTGAAGGGTATTGGCCCAAAGCATCGACTGTACTCTTTTCTATAGATGCTGCCTGGCCTGCTGAGTTCCTCCAGCGGTTTGTGCGCGTTGCTTGGATTTCCAGCATCTACAGATATTCTCTTGTTTGTGATTAGAAATGTATATTGTATATGACAAACAAATTAACATATTATGTATTTCAATGAAATACAGAACAAATTACCTATAGCACTACAGTACTACAAAACATGTGTATTAGTTCCTGATAGCTATCGATGGAGGAATTCATCCAGTATAGGCAATGAACAAAATCAGCACAGGTGCCTAGTACAGGCAATGGACTGCCTTCATACAATACTATCAATGAACGCATCCTCCAAACCTTAATTTTCTTTGCAACATTCAAGATGATTCTTGATACTTACTGAAGTAGTGAAATCATTTCATTTTCACACATGGCCGTTTATGGCATCTCCAAGCTTAAATGCTTGAAACTGCAGTGAGCAAAACAGTTTAGAATTGTCTTGCTGCTTATTTCTTGCCAACTGTCAGTGATAAAAATCACTGCCTTTTAGAACACAAAGATATGTACCTGACATTATTTAAAATCTGTTCACTCTAAGCACACTGCAGTGGCTAACGGTCACACAAGTGCACGCGACTGATGTCAGTGGGAAACTGTTCAGCTACAGTTTCCTGCCCAAATTAAGTGGCATGGTTTCCCAAATAAATGAAGGGAGCCCCAACTATTTTCCCGATCAGTTTTTGTTCTTTAAGTGTTGTCTCAAATAAGTGGCTGACCCAACTAAACAATGGCCCAAGTAACAGGAATCCATTGGATACAAAACAATAAAGTAGTCAAAAAAGAGAGCAAAAATAGTGAGGTAGTATTCATGGTCCATTCAGCAACCCAATGGCAGAGGAGGAAGCTGTTCCTAAAATGTTGAGCAGTGTCTCTAGGGATCTAACTACCACATTTTCAAGTCCATAAAACAGTAAACTATGGGTAACCGAGGAGAGGATGGGTCAGTACAAATTATTCTGTTTCCATTCCATGAAGAAACAAAATAAGGAAGAATTTGCTCATTAAATAGTAAAACTCAAGCAACTTGCTTCAGACATGCTGACCTTTAAATATGCAAGAACCATACGACCACAAGTTGGTTTATTGTCCCTCTCAAACCATTCTTCTGCCTTCTCCCTGAATAATCAAGAACCCAAACATAAATATACCCAGTGATTTGGCCTCCACAGCCATCTGTAACAATTAATTCCACAGATTCACTACCCTCTGACTAAAGAAATTCCTCCTCATCTCTATTCTAAATGGACACCCATGTATTCTGAGGATGTAGCCTCCATTCCTCGACTCGCCCACTATAGGAAACATCCTCTCCACATGCACTCTATCTAGAGCTTCAATATTCAATATGTTTCAAGGAGATGTCCCGCATTCTTCTAAACTCCAGTGAGTATAGGCCCAGTCATCAAATGCTCCTCAAACATTAACCCTTTAATTCTGAAATCACTCTCGTGAACCTCCTATGGACCCTCTCCATTGCCAGCACATCATTTCTTTGATAAGGGACCCAAAACTGCTTACAATACTCCAAATATGACTGACCAATGCCTTATAAGGCCTCTGCATTCATTACATCCTTGTTGTTATATCCTAGCCCTCTCAAAATGAATGCTAACATTACATTTGCCTTCCTTACTACCGACTCAACCTGCAAGTTAACCTTTGGGGAAAGCTGCATGAGGAGTCCCCAGATCCATTAACTTCTGATTTTTAAACTTTCTCCCCTTTTAGAAAATGGTCTACATCTTTATTCCTTCGACCAAAGTGCATGATCATGCATTTCCCTACACTATATTCCACCTACTTCTTTGCACATTCTCCTAATCCATGTCCTTCTAGAGACTACCTCTACACTACCTGTCCCCTACCCACCTTCGTATCATCTGCAAACTCGGCCTCAAAGCCATCAAAGAAGCAGACCCAACACCAACCCCTGTGGAACACAAGTCACTGACAGCCAACCACAAAAAGCTGTCTTTATTCCCATTCTTTGGTTCCTGTCAGTCAGCCAGCCAGCCAGTCTTCTATCCATGCAAGTATCATGTTAATAAAGGTTAAAAACTTGTACAAAATGCAGAGCAAGTTTGCCAGATTATCAGCATTTGTAACTTTTTTAGGTCAACACCATAAAAATGTTAAGCAGCAATAATTCAGTACTAAGTGCATCCACCACTAAGTGCATCCACCAGAGAAGGTAGAAAACTTCAATTAATCAGCTCTGAATTAAGCACCTCAGGGAAATCTGATTACCCTATCTAAATCCTTACCAGTCTCAAAATGGAACAAACTTATCATGATTCAGAGAACTGAAGGACTAAGTACAAGCCGGATCAGTTTTCACTATTTACCTAATAATATCAATGGACCACATTCTGGAAAAAAAAGTACTTGAAGTACCATTCTGTATTAGTAAGAAAAGTAAAAACCAACAGAGACACTGCTTAGATCAGAAGAATGAGAAACAGGAAACGATCCAGGATGCAATAAGCCAGAGAGAGTCATGTCATGTCTCATCCTCAGTGGGCAGAGCTCTTGAAAAAGAAATTTCCTATCGTGACAATATGTAAAACTGCAAACAATGTATAGCAAATAATGAAAATACCTATGTACATCAGTTCAAAAACATTTGTCTTGGACTGGAATCATATTAACTGATGATCCAATGCAGTACCCTCTATCTGGATTTCCCGAACACAAGTAAGATGATAATTGTATGAGGTGCCAAGATGACAAATAAACTGAAAGATCACTCAAGAGTCTAGTTTCCCTTTCAATTCAATGAACTTGTGCAGGAAATTCAAAGTTTAAAAGTATATTTATTAACAAAGTATATACCGTAGATTCCGGATTTTAAGCCGCTACTTTTTTCCCACATTTTGAACAGCTTTGAACTTTGCGGCCAATAATCCGAAGCGGCTAATGCAAGGTTTTTTTCATGCCGCCTCGTAAACATTTTGCCTCGTAACAGTAGACCAATAAAATTGATGAGTAGTTCACAGAGGTCCAATGAAATTGTACGATAAATCAAGCGCACTTTCACAATTAAATTATTGTAAATCAGTCATTTGTACTCACCCTCATCAACATGGAAAACACTCGAAGCATTGTGCTACCTACCCTACTTAGTTTAAACTATATTTGTTTTCTGTACTACATCGCGGGATGCTATGACGACACACCCAGTTTCGCGGTGTCTTGTGGGAAAATGCCGGTTTGCGATGAAACGGAAAGGAGGGGGGAGCGCATTACGCGAGCGGCTTTGGATCCGAGCGAACTCTGCTTTTAAATGCCGTTTGCGATGAAACGGAAAGGAGGGGGGAGCGCATTACGCGAGCGGCTTTGGATCCGAGCGAACTCTGCTTTTAAATGCCGTTTGCGATGAAACGGAAAGGAGGGGGGAGCGCATTACGCGAGCGGCTTTGGATCTGAGCGAACTCTGCTTTTAAATGCCGTTTGCGATGAAACGGAAAGGAGGGGGGAGCGCATTACGCGAGCGGCTTTGGATCTGAGCGAACTCTGCTTTTAAATGCCGTTTGCGATGAAACAGAAAGGAGGGGGGAGCGCATTACGCGAGCGGCTTTGGATCTGAGCGAACTCTGCTTTTAAATGCCGTTTGCGATGAAACGGAAAGGAGGGGGGAGCGCATTACGCGAGCGGCTTTGGATCCGAGCGAACTCTGCTTTTAAATGCCGTTTGCGATGAAACGGAAAGGAGGGGGGAGCGCATTACGCGAGCGGCTTTGGATCTGAGCGAACTCTGCTTTTAAATGCCGTTTGCGATGAAACGGAAAGGAGGGGGGAGCGCATTACGCGAGCGGCTTTGGATCTGAGCGAACTCTGCTTTTAAGTTAAAGGTATCAATAACTTTTCCTGGTAGGCTGCAGTATATATATTTTTTACCAGTCGTTAGGAGATATTGGAATGTTGTTCAGTAAAGAAGTATACGCAACGTATATTTAAAAGTAGCCGCGTACGGGCACGGTTCGAAAAAAAGCATTTGCAATATGTATTTGTTTTTGTTACCATATGGATTTAATTAAAAGTTAAAAAAATCCTCACGTGTAATATCTTTCTGTGTAAATATCTCATATTACAACGTGGGACACCTGCGGCCGAAAATCCGGTGCGGCCTAAAATCCGGTGCGGCCTTTACATTTAAAAAAATGATTTTATTTCTAAAATTAGAGCCAGCGGCTTAAAATCAGGTGCGCTCTGTAGTCCGGAATCTACGGTATACTTTTTTCAACCTTGAGATTCACCTCCTTACAGGCAGCCAAAGAAAGCTGAAAGAACCCCATTAAAAGCAAAATAAGACTGAAGTTCATAACGTTAGGGATCACTGCAGGTGATCTAGACGTCCACTAGTTGCAGACCACGGTCCAAGTCCAGCACAGATTCAAGCAAACCCCACAGAGCAGCAACACAAACCAGTATAATTTAAGTAGAGTCAGAATACAATTGAACAGCATCTTTGTTAGACCATAAAACACAGGAGCAAATTTATGCCACTCGGCCCAATAAATCTGCACTGCCATTCCATCATGGCTGATTTATTATCCCTCTCAACCCTATTTTCCTGCCTTTTCCCTGTAACCTTTAATGCCCTGATTAATGCCAGTGATCATTAATGGAGAATGTGTGGAGCAGGTTAAGACCTACAAGTATCTGGGAGTACAGTTAGACGAGAAGCTAGACTGGACTGCCAACACAGATGCCTTGTGCAGGAAGGCACAGAGTCGACTGTACTTCCTTAGAAGGTTGGCGTCATTCAATGTCTGTAGTGAGATGCTGAAGATGTTCTATAGGTCAGTTGTGGACAGCGCCCTCTTCTTTGTGGTGGCGTGTTGGGGAGGCAGCATTAAGAAGAGGGACG
Organism: Hemitrygon akajei; assembly: GCF_048418815.1. NCBI lineage: Eukaryota > Metazoa > Chordata > Chondrichthyes > Myliobatiformes > Dasyatidae > Hemitrygon > Hemitrygon akajei. The sequence continues at coordinate 55,748,747 of NC_133145.1, read as the reverse complement.
CCTCACGTCTTAATAAGCTGGTAAGGAAGGCGGGCTCTGTCGTGGGCAAAGTACTGGAGAGTATAACATCGGTAGCTGAGCGAAGGGCGCTGAGTAGGCTACGGTCAATTATGGAAAACTCTGAACATCCTCTACATAGCACCATCCAGAGACAAGAGAAGCAGTTTCAGCGACAGGTTGCTATCGATGCAATGCTCCTCAGACAGGATGAAGAGGTCAATACTCCCCAATGCCATTAGGCTTTACAATTCAACCGCCAGGAGTAAGATATGTTAAAGTGCCGGAGTTGATTGTATTTAATGTATTTAAGTGAACTACTTAAGAACTTTTTAAAAGCTATTATTAATGCTTTTTGAGAGAGTGATTTAGATGCATATCATATTTTTACTGAGTTAAGTATTGTAGGTAATTAGTTTTGCTACAACAAGTGTATGGGACATTGGAAAAAATGTTGAATTTCCCCATGGGGATGAATAAAGTATCTATCTATCTATCAAGATCCTATCAGCCTCCATTTTAAATATACCCAATGTCTTGGCTTTGACAACATCTGTGGCAATGAATTCCAGAGATTCAACACCCCCTGACTGAAATTGTTAAATAAACAGAAATCATCCTAAATCCAACTCCATATTGTGTGAGCTTTGGACTGGTCAACTGTTGAAACCACAAAGCTGAGACACAATACATAAGACTATTCCAATTTTGCAAACCATAAATTACGACTGAAGTATTTCCCCAATTTTCCATCAATTTTAGCTAAATATGCATGTTAGGTACATTGGATTTTTTTCTTCAGACTGCAAGACAAAGGAGCAGAATTAGGCCATTCTGCCCATCAAGTCTGGTCTGCCATTCCATCATGGCTGATCTATTTTTAAACAAACAAAATATAGTTTGAAAAAAAAGGGAATAGCTGTCTAAATTGGAAACAGATATACCAGAGTGACGCAAATCTCTGTGAAATCAAGTTTTAAATACGACAATTAAAATGAGTTACTGCCGTTCAGGAAATACAAACATTGCAGGCTTCTCAAGAACATCATACTCCTTAACTTTTAAACATGCAGAATAGCAAAAATCCAAGAATATACAATACTACTCCCCAATGATCCACTTTCATTTATCAGAAGTCTACTTTTGGTTCTGCACTCTAACATTTAAAGCACATTTAGTAAAACCATAAGTAAAAATAGAAAATGCTAAAAATACTCAGACAAAATCTGTAAATAACTGCACTCTCCACAGATGCTGCCTGAGTTTTTAAATTTCAGATTCCCAGCAACTGCAGTTTTTGTTCTGGTTTTTCACATTGATCGACTAAACATATTCACAGCATTGAAAACTCACCCTCGGCTGCCAGTTCTCATACTGTTTCTGCAGGTTAGCGCCAATGCTTTCCAAGGCTTTCTGAGGGCTCATGGACAGTGGATCTGTAACATTTTAATAACATAAACACTTCAATAAGTAGCAACGATAATTCATGCACATGTGGCAAAATGACATTTCTCTCAATTAATATCACTAAATAAGTGATCTGGCCATATTATTAATGCTATTATTAATGCTTTTTGAGATAGTGATTTAGATGCATATCATATTTTTTACTGAGTTAAGTATTGTATGTAATTAGTTTTGCTACAACAAGTGTATGGGACATTGGAAAAAAGTTGAATTTCCCCATGGGGATGAATAAAGTATCTATCTATCTATCTATTGCCTTGCTACTTTATCGGATTTTGCTGTGCAGAAACTGGTCCCTTTTTCTATATTATAACACTACATGTGGCTATGCTTCAAAAAGCTCTTTGTCTTGAGAGCATTTCAGAACATTCAAAGGTCTTTAAAAACAATGGAAATCTTTTCCTTTTAAATTAAAACTTAAACACCATCATATGTAGACCAAATATGATGTCAGAATATAGTATTAATGGTAAGACTCTTGGCAGTGTGGAGGATCATAGGGATCTTGGGGTCCAGGTCCATAGGACACTCAAAGCTGCTGTACAGGTTGACTCTCTGGTTAAGAAAGCATACGATGCACTGGCCTTCATCAATCGTGGGATTGAGTTTAGGAGCCGTGAGGTAATGTTGCAGCTATTTTGGACCCTGGCCAGACCCCACTTGGAGTACTGTGCTCAGTTCTGGTCGCCTCACTATAGGAAGGATGTGGAAACCGTAGTAAGGGTGCAGAGGAAATTTAACAAGGATGTTGCCTGGATTGGGGAGAATGCCTTATGAGAATAGGTAGAGTGAACTCGGCCTTTTATCCTTGGAGCAACAGAGGATGACAGGTGACCTGATAGAGAGACGATGAGTGGCATTGATCGTGTGGATAGTCAGAGGCTTTTTTCCCCCAAGGCTGAAATGGTTAGCACGAGAGGGCACAGTTTTAAGGTGCTTGAAAGTAGACACAGAGGAGATGTCAGGAGTGGTGAGTGTGTGGAATGGGCTGCCAGCGACGGTGGTGGAGACAGATATGATAGGGTCTTTTAAGAGACTCTTGTGGAGTACAATTCATAAAGCTGGTAGAATGTTCCATTTAAACCAGTTATACCCCTTGCTTTGAAGTAACCCTGAGAAATGCATTGGGAAAAGAATGGTGTACAGGAAAGAATGGAAGATTAAAGGTGTAAATACAGTAGGTGATCTCAATGAGAATGGGATTTTTATGTCATATGTAGATTTGCAGAGGAAATATAACCTTGCAGATAAAGGGAATTTTTGGAAGTATTTACAAATAAGACATTGCGTTAGTAGTATATTCAAGAACGGTGACCCACAAAGTAACCCTTTAACTGAATACTTTAAATTACCACAGGAAGTTCATAAAGCATCAGTGTTTTTTAAAATGTTCAAGCTCTCTGTGGGTGAATCGTGTAACAATCTCAAAGCAGTATGGTAGAAGGATCTTGGAAGCGATATTAAAGATAATGAGTGGTCAAATATTTTATCAAATGTAGGTAGACATATTAGGGAAGCGAGAGGGAAATTTATACAGTATAAGAGTACATAGATATTACTGGACACCAACTAGACTCTACAAAATGGGGATTGTTGATAATAATTTATGCTGGAAATGTAAAAATGAGGTAGGCATATATTTTCACATGATCTGGGAGTGTTCTATGGTTCGTCCATTTTGGTGTAAAGCTCTTGATTTGTTGGGGAATTGGTCGGGTCCTACACTGCCCTTGTGCCCACGGCTTTGTCTCCTGGGTGATAGGACAACGATACCTAATGTAAACAATGACAAATTCACTATTTTAAAGGTTGGTCTCATCACAGCTGCAAGAATTATATTGCAAAACTGGAAAAAACCCAGATGTCCCACTGTGAAGGAATGGACTGAGGAAATGATTAAGATTTCATCATATGAACACGTTGGGAAGAATTAACAGTGAGGGAAAAGTGCAAGACGCAAGGGATCAATTTTGGTCGTATGTTAATTTAAACTTAAATTAGAACTTCTTTCTGTTTCTAAGTCTTATTTGTTTTCCTGTCATGGGATGGCAGTGTAAATATGCTGTACTGTATCTGCTCTATGTTTTCCTGTCATGGGATGGCTGTGTAAATATGCTGTACTGTATCTGCTCTATGTTTTCCTGTCATGGGATGGCTGTGTAAATATGCTGTACTGTATCTGCTCTATGATATGCTGTGCTGCTTTGTAAAATAAGAATAAACAATAAAAATTTGAATAATAAAAAAAGAGAGACTTCTGGACAGGTACATGGAGCTCAGAAAAATAGAGGGCTATGGGTAAGCCTAGGTTATTTCTAAGGTAAGGACATGTTCAGCACAGCTTTGTGGGCCGAAGGTTCTGTATTGTGCTGTAGGTTTTCTATGCCTCTGTATATTTTAAGTATAATTAGAAAATGAAAAATGTATCTATGTAATCTGGGTTCTGCGAATAAACTCCAAGCTTAACATTTCGTTCAAGATTGGTTATAGTTATTCTTCAGTACACAAGTGTAAAGGAGAACAAAATGATTGTTACTCCAAACCCGATGCTGAATATAACACAATAAGCATAAACACAAGTTTTTTAAAAATACATATTTGTATAAAAATATACATACAAATATATACACACATATACACACACATACACATAAATAAACCCTATAAAATACAATGTAGAAGTAACTGTTATATATGTAGACCAGCAGTTCCAAAGTGGGACAAACTGCCCCCCTGGGCAGTGGGAGTTTCTCTCGCTTGGTGTTGGGGTGCTCCACCAGAGCACAGTGTCCAAGGTGGAGCAGGTGCTGCCCCCAGTGTTCACTTGGCAGAAGACAAGTCGTATTGTGTTCAATTGTACATTGCTGCAACATTCATGAACACAGGTCTATGGTTTTTTGTGAGTGACTATACTTTACTGATATCTTATATGTGCTATATTGTGTCTTGTGCTGTGTGTGACTGCTGGTATTGTGTTTTGCACCCTAGCCCCAGAGCAGCACCGCTTCATTTGGCTGTATCCGCAGATATTCATGCATGATTGAATGACAATTAAATTTGAACTTTCTAAAGTGGTGATAAAGATAAAGGGGGTGGTGGAGAGCTCGGTACCAGGGGGTGAAAAGCAGCTGAGGGATTACAAGCTTAATTTAAGAAATGATTTACTTATTATATGCATTTGATTCTCAGTGCCTCATAATTTATGTACCTTCAGGCAGAGTCAGGTTTTGCTTGAGCTATGATAACATCATAAACTTTCCTCTATATTGATCACAACACTGGAGATTGGAATTAAACAATGGGCAATTAAACATGTTCTTAAATCCATAATGAAAATGGCAGAAGTAGACCAAATGATAAAGAAGTGTGGACGGTATAGTGTGGAGCTTCTGAAATATTAATTCATACCAGCACCAAACAACCAACAGCAGCCAATTTGTCTGTTGTTTGAAGTTTTTTTTTAAAAATCAGTCAATGAAATGTCCAGGCTCCTTGAACATCTAAAGAGAATACAGTCTGACAATACAAACAAAAACTTGGCTTATTTTCAGTCACTTCATGTAAACTTTCAGAAAAAGAAAACACTTCACAACAAAATAGTGAGGTTTTGTCTACTTCATACAACATTTCATTTCTCATTGTTAAATCTGGAAAGCCATACAACTGGAGAAGAATTAATTCTGCCAGCAGTAAGGGAGATTCTGAGTAAGGTTTTGCATTAAATCACCAGACCAAATAATCAAGGGAATTCTGCTCAGTGACAACTCTTTTCAAAGATAAATAGATGAAATGTGCAATTGTTGTGCAACATACGTAGGACAACAAAATTTGCTCTGCAGTTGGATGAGTCAACATTGCCAGACAATGAATCTTTGCTTCTTGGTTAAGTTCACTTCATAAAAAAATGAAAGCATGGTTCTGAGTTGTTACTTGCAAAGGGTCTAAAAATAGATTATTAAGGGGGAGTCAATATTTCTTGCTGTGGAGCAAATTTTCCAAAGAGAAGGACATTCATCTCACCAATATTCACGCTTGTGCAATAGATGGGGCACCATCAATAACTGGACACCACCGTGGGGTTATTACATTCCTGAAAAAAGCTGTACATAACGTATTTACTATTCAGAGTGCAATTCACAGACAATACCTTGCTTCAAACAAGCCTAAGTGATCAGCTGCACATATCACTAAATACTGTTATCACAGTGGTAAATAAAATCAAGTCTCATGCTTTCAATTCTCAAATATTTCGAAAGCTTTGTATTGAGAATGATGAAGAGTTTGAACACTTGCTGTTACACACAGAAGTCAGATGGTACTCAAATGGAAACTGCTCGAGACACTCTTCTGCACTTTAAGAAGATGCTGTGATAAAATTCCTGATGAGCAGGGTGGGTGGAATCCTTCATGATACTGGTGGTCCTTTTCTGGGACCTTCCTGTATACATGTGCTCGATGGCAGCTAGGCTGGTACCAGTGATGGGCAGAGTTTATCCCAAAGACATTTCCTCCAAACGTGCAATGCTCTTTCAGTACATAAATGAAAAAGTATCCTAGGTTAGTAATCAAGATATTAATTTGGAAATTGAGCCAATTATCTAATTTTGGGACCAACATGCCACACCCAAACTTTTACTTTCAGTAGGTTCAGAATCTACATGAAATAAGGAAAGGACAAAAATAATAAAACTATAACCTAAAGTGATTGTTTAAACAACTAGAAACAATCAGTGGAAAAAAACTGAAAGAACTGCATACGAAATAGAAAAGGTTTATTTTCAAAAACTGCACATCTAAACAATAATTAATGAAAAGAAAATAATACAAAGTTGAAACTTCTCACTGCAACTCAGGCAAAATATCTACACTTTTTTTTAAAGTGTTACTTCCATCAACTTAACCCAAACTGCTTAAAGGCTAGTCAGCTTGAATGAAGTTGAAAGATCATCTTAAATATAAATAGTATTAAAAATTTCATCACTACTTCCTTGTAATTGCTATTGTCAATAAAATCAGGTTATTTTATATAGAGATACAATTTTGAATATGTGTTAAATTAGCATTTTTCATAATGAATCTTTTTCCAAAATCAGTGCACCAACAGAATGAACCAAATACTGATCTTTCTTTTATTTGGCTTGGTCTCTTCTTTAATTAACTACAAATGATACCTCATATTTGTTCAGTGTTCTTTCACCCCCTTACATTAAGGTCTCATTTCAACATAAATTCTGGTCATCTTTTCACTGAAGCAGACAGTCCAGATGTGCATTTCTAGTGCTTCGTTTAATTGTAAATATATTATCGCCCTCACAATTGAGATTTGAAAAAATTAAATACTAGTTGACAATTATTGTTTTTCTAGATATCCATATTGTTTCACAACTTTAACATATCTGAAGACTAACTATATTTGTTTGATTCACTTCAGAAATTCAGATTCAGATTATTGTCATTTAGAAACCACAAATGCAATGCAGTTAAAAAATGAGACAACATTCCCCCAGAATGATATCACAAAAGCATATGACAAAACAGACTACACCAGAAAATCCACGTAACGTTTGGAAATCCCCAATCCAGAGTCCGGAGAGGCTACTGCGTATTAATATCGCACTACCGTCTAGCGCATTCCCCAGAAAGGAGCTCCAAATCCACCAGACAAAAACAAGACCAAAAACTAAAGCTACAAGACCTGCACAAAACCACATAATTACAACATATAGTTACAACAGTGCAAACAATAGCATAATTGATTTTTAAAAAAACAGACTATGGGCACAGTAAAAATAGTCCAAGATATTAAAGGACTGTGAGTTCAAAAGAAATCACCACAGTTTCCACAAATCCCCAGGGTCCCAACAGACTCGCCATCCCACGCCGGCAGCAGAAGGGAGTACCCCCGCTATGGACTTCCAAGGCGCCGCCCGACTCAGCCTCGCAGACATAGCACACAATGGAAGCTCCGTCGAAACCAGCCTCGCAGATGCAGCACACACCGAAAGCGACCTGAGTCTGTCGAACCTCCGAGCCGACGACCCTCCCCTCCGGCACAGCTTCTCTGAGCTCCATCCTTTGCCGAGCGTATTAAGACGGCCCCGCCAACGGCCATTGGCAACACGACCCCGAGGACTGGGGGCCTGTTCTTCCCAGCAGAGTCCCGGACCTCACAGCAGCAACCAAGGTCTTCCTGGAATTTCCCAATGTTTCTCCGTGCTTCCACGTCTGTTTTCAATTGATTATGATTGCGCACGGCACCCCACTTCACAAATAACGGATAATCAGCTCCGGAGTGGCCGCTGCAAGCTGCGTCGCGCCGCCATCTTGGATCACTTCAATTACCTCTTCAATCAACAGTACACAACTTACTTTTAGGTTATCAAAGCGATATGTCTCCAAAGTTTTTCATCTTCCTTCTCATTGATATTTGAAAGTATAAATTTGAAAGATATTTGTTTAAAATGTATTCAAAACTCTAAATTACTACATAGTTAAAGCACATTTTAGAAATTAGATCACCTGCAGGAATAACACACTTATTTATCACACTGACAGGCACATGACTACATGACATATTGCATCATTTATACCAACAACTCGCATCAATCACTTACACAAAAATGCCCTCGGCTGTTTAACGTTAATTTTAATGCAACGTACCGCAGGACAGAAGCAAGGGGCATTTAATTACGCTCATGGGGCAAGTTCAGCCATGTTCTCAAGGTAGTAGATTTGAAAAAGTCAAACATGGACAAAGGATTTGCTTCAGTAATTCTTCTTTTATCTAACCCACATTGATTGAGAATTAGCCAAGTCCAAATCAACTGAGATGAAACACAGCCCCATTTTCTTTGGTACGCATCATCATTATGCGCTGTATTGTATGGTGAGGACAATCATAATCATGATTGTTCTTGGCAAATTTGTTGACAGAATTGGTTTGCTATTGCCTTCTTCTGGGCAGTGTTTTTATAAGAAGCCATTATAAAAGCCCAGCCATTATCAATCATATTCAAATGTTGTCTGCCTGATGTCTGTGGTCGCATAACTAGGACTTATAAGACCATTAAGACATAGGAGCAGAATTCGGCCATATAACCCATCAAGTCTGCTCCGCCATTTCATGACTGATCTGATTTTCTTCTCAGCCCCAATCTCCTGCCTTCTTCCAGTATTCCTTCATGCCCCGACCAATCCAGAATCTATCAGCCTCTGCCTTAAATATACATAAAAACTTGGCCTCCATAGCTGCCTGCGGCAAATAATTCCACAGATTCTCCACTCTCTGGCTAAAGAAATTCCTCCTCATCTCTGTACTAAAAGGATGGCCTTCTATTCTGAGGCTGCCCCTTCTGGTCTTATAGACTCTCCCACAATAAGAAACAGCCTCTCCACATTCACTCTATCAAAGCCTTTCACCGTTCAACAAGTTTCATTGAGGTCACACCTTATTCTTCTGAATTCCAGTGAATATAAGCCCAGAGCCATCAAACGTTCTTCGTATGACAAGCCTTTCAATACTGGAATCATTATCATGAACCTCCGTCAACTCGTCTCCAATTTCAGCACATCCTTTCTAAGATAAGAGGCTGAAACCTGCTCACAATACTCCAAATGAGACCTTGCCAGTGCTTTATAAAAAGTTTCAACATTACATCCTTGTTTTTATATTCTAGTTCTCTTAAAATGAATGCTAACTACATTTGCCTTCCTCACCACAGACTCAACCAGCAAATTAACCTCTCTCTATTTACAAAATAGTCAACACTTTCATCACTTCTACCAAAGTGCGCGACCATACAATTCCCAACACTGTATTTCATCTGCCATTTCTTCGCCCATTTTCCAAATCTTCCCAAGTCCTTCTATAGCCTCTCTACTTCCTTAAAATTAACTGCTCCTCAACCTATCTCCATATCATCTGCAAACTTTCCAACAAAGCCATCAATTCCCATCATCCAAATCATTGACATATAATGTAAAAAGGTTAATATAATCATAGGTCCCAACACAGACCCCTGTGGAACACCACTAGTCACCGGCAGACAGTCAGAAAAGGTTCCCTGTACTCCCATTATTTGCCTGCTGCCGATCAGCTACTGCTTTATCCATGCTGGAATCTTTCCTGTAATACCATGGGCTCAAAGCTTATTCAGCAGCTTGTGTGGCACCTTGTCAAAGTCCTTCTGAAACCCTGAGATCTCAACCTTAATAATCAATTCCAACATCTTCCCAACCATTGAGGTCACACTAACTGGCCTATAGTTTCCGTTCTTCTGTCTCTTTCCATTCTTGAAGAGTGGAGTGACATTTGCAATTTTCCAGTCTTCCAAAACCATTCCAGAATCTAGTGATTCTTGAAAGATCATTACTGATGCCTTCACAATCTCTTCAACCACCTCCTTCAGAACTCTGGTGTGTACACCACTTGCTCTAAGTGACTTACCTACTTTCAGACCTTTCAGTTTTCCAAGACCCTTCTCTCTGTATATGCGCCAGCTGCTCATACGGCCATCCACCATCTGCTCTCATGGCTTCACATGATGCTAATCAAGGAGGCTAAGCAGTTACTAAACCTTGCCCAAGAGTGACCTATAGGCTAACAGAGGGAAGAAGCGCCTTACATCTCCTTTGGTAGAGAGATGTAGCTCCACCACGCAACCCATCTTTGGTACTATTATACTTTAATAAAAACCTCTCCAGATTTTTATCTTATAGAGTTCAAATGACTTACAGATCAATTTCATCAGCTTTCAGTGGCGTTTTGAATAGTAGTGAGCTCTACTTATTGAATAACTTTTCTATGATATACTCTCAGTGGCCACTGTTAGATACACCTGTACACCTACTTGTTAATGCAAATATCTAATCAGCCAATCATGTGGCAGTAACTCAATGCATAAAAGCATGCAGACATGGTCAAGAGGTTCAGTTGTTCAAACCAAAGATTAGAATGGGGAAGAAATGTGATTTAAATGACTTTGGCCATGGAATAATTGTTGGTGCCAGATGGGGGTGGTTTGAGTATCTCAGAATTTCCTGACCTTTTGAGATTTACGCAAAACGCTGCAATAAACAAAAACATCCAGTGAACAAACTCAGGGCAAAAACACCTTGTTAATGAAAGAAGCCAGAGGAAAATAACCAGTCTGGTTCAAGATGACAAGAAGACAACAGTAACTGAAGTAACCACAGTTTACAACAGTGCTGTGCAGAAGATCATCTCTGAACACAAAGCACATTAAACCTTGAAGTGGATGGGCTCCAGTAGAGGACCACCACAGCTTTTATTCCTGTGCCCACTTTTATTAGGTACCTTCCTTTACCTAAAAAAGTGGCCACCAGGTGCCATATTTACTGAGCCCCTCACACATCTTAGATAATACAGAACAGCAAAGTTGTACCATTCAGGTTTCAAATTAAGTAAATTTAGAATGAACAAGCTAATAGCAATGATAAATAAGCAGATTACATATTTTGCATACCTCAATAAAGAGAAATCAGGGTCTTATTTCAAGCCATTGTTTTTCACTATTGCTTCTTATAGTCTGTGTAGCGTAGCAACTGTCAGTTGATCAGACCATTCACTGTAGTTCACTTACATCAAATCGCTGTTCATTACAGTTAGTGTTCATCCTATCTCCAATTCACTGAGTACACATCAAAACTAAACAGAGACCAAAACCGTCAGCATTACTCTCTGCTTAAATAGATTGGAAATAATACTGTTACCAAAATAATTGAAGTGGCAATACCATTGTTTCAGGGCGGAAACTGCATTCACCCCTCCTTTACAAGAATGCCAATAACAACACAGGACACAATTATGTGGACAATATTTTGTAGCTGCTTCACTCTTTTTCCATTCCCCACTCTGGCTCTCCTTACCCCCTTCTCTTCTTCTCAACTGCCTATTCCTCCCTCTGGTGCCCCTCCTCATTCCTTTTCTTCCATGGTCCACTCTCCTCAATCTAAATCCTCCTTCTTCAGCCTTTTACCTTTGCCACATATCACCTCCCAGCTTCTCTCTTCATCCCACCTACCACCCACCTTCACCCTCACCTGGCTTCACCTATCACATTTTAGCTTGTACATCTTCCGCCACCTTCTAATTGTAGTTTTCTCCCCCTTTCCTTTCCAGTCCTGATGGAAGGTCGCAGCCCGAAGCGTCAACTTTCGATGCTGCTTGACCTGCTGAGTTCTCTGTTTTTCTCTGGATTTCTAACATCTGCAGATTTGCTTGTGTTTGTGATACCAGGCTGCATGCTGTTTTGCATTCAACACTACCAGCTGTGATAAACAATATGCAACCAAAGGTTACCTTTAACAAAACTATTCAACTGTATGGAGATAAATATCCATTTGACCCAATTGATCTGCACCAAGGTCACATTTATTCAGCCTGCCTTACTTCTCTTATCCCCTTTACCTTCATCCATCTTTCTAATCTGATCTCGAAAGCCAAATTATTATAGCTCACTCACTAATCCTAAATGTGAATTCTATACAGTGTAACTACTGCTTGTGCTTTGCCCTTTTATAAATATTAATATCCCCATTCAACACTCAAGTTATCCTATCCTTTCATGATCATGATCTGCATATTTATCGTTAAATTTTTTTTATTTCTTTGCATTTCCCTCATGCATTGTGGTTACTACACAACCAAAATGATACATGGCACTCTTACTAATGTTATTTTTATTAAATTCATCAGTACCTCTGGGTTTTACATTCTATACCTCATAATATAACCTAAAATTCCAATTATGTGTTTTAAATAAAAATGAAATAGCTGTATCAACACAAGGTACTGCTTTAAGTTCCTCATCTCTTCCAAAAACAGAGCATTATTCCAGAGTATGTCAGAATTTTCTTTTAAGAATGGCATTAACTCACAGTTTCTTCTGCAATTTTTAATCCATTTTTACACCTCATCATGAACCACTAAAAAGCTTTTTGTAAGTACAGGAATAGTACAATAAAGTTTTCTAAAGTCTGTTAGTCAACACTTGCTTCAAAGCAAAAACAAGCAGTTACCTTCTCCTTTTCCTATTTTGGTGATTACCTTCCAGACTGTCATATTTCAGTAGGTCACAGTGAAATTTGTTTCTACAGACTTCCATTTCACCTCATTTCTTGAATCGAATTGAATTGACTTGCTTACGTCCTTCAAATTCATGAGGAGTAAAAATCTTTATGGTACGTCTCCATTCAAATGTGCAATTATAGTAATTTATAATAAATATTATAACTAAAACTATTTCATTTTCCTTCATTAAATTTAATTTTATAAATTGCCAAAAGATATTCTTCATTCAATTTAATTCTATAAATTGCCAAAAGGCGAAGCCTCAAGAAGCCGGCATCCATCATTAAGGACCCTCACCAATCACGACAAGCCCTCATCACATTACTACCACCAAAAAGGAGGTACAGGAGCCTGAAGATCCACTCTCAACATTTTTGGAACAGCTTCTTCCCTTCTGATGTCAGGTTTCTGAACCCATGAACACTATCTCAGTATTTTGCTCTCTTTTTGCACTACACATTTTTTTATTGTAACATAGCATTTTTTTTAATACATCGCACAGTATTACTGCCTCAAAACAACAAATTTTACAACACGTCAGTGATAATAAAACCAATTTTGTGCTGACGAGCCTTTCCGGTAATGTACTGTTCTATATGAAGACTAAAAACATCAATATAGATAGAATAGTAAGTTCGCCCCTTCACTAAGTTATCAATTGACTGAAATGGTTGCTGAGAGAAATGCAAAGCCAAAATACTGAATATCAGTACACCAGCCAACTGCTACATGGTAAATCATAAGTGGGTCATCCTGGTCACTGACTGCATGTCTGGCATTGAATGCTGCGGGATTGTGTCATTGATCAAAGTGAATCAAATACTTTAATCTCTGACAGCCTGCAATTTTCACTTACACAGAGAGTGCAACTGGCTGGAAGCTCTCCAGCAAACCTATTCAACATCCTTCAGGCTGTGTGAGCTTTCGGTTAGCAAAGGCAACAGGAGTATATTTTTGCTGCTCCAAAGACACTGCTTTGCAGCTTGAAAGGTCATTTCCCACAAAAAATTGCCTCAAAAATAAAGTTATTTTCTGAGCAAAACAACAATTCTGTAAGTACTTCCACAACCTTCCTTCTTGATGGAAGGAGATGTGCTTGCCACATTGATCACTGGAGGGACTAAGTGCAAACATGCCAAGGGCTGCCACAGAGAACACACAGCTTTATTATTTGATACAGGCATTTCACTGTCCAAGTGGCTTTTGGCCAAAGCCAATCATACTGATCCTCCAAATACTTAAACAGTGGCTGAGAACCAAACCAGTTAGCCAACATAGCTATAAAAATGCTTTTAAATGAGTGATTCAAATCCTATTACATCGTGAACTACTGCTCTTAAATTGACTTAGTAAAATTAGTCATGACTTTATTTTATATTTTCTGAGCCAAAGCACATCTCAGCTCACCAAGTTTGATAACGTGGCATGGTCTCATTAAAAAAATGGTTGAAGTTAACCTTTGGTCTTTAACACTACCTACCAGCAAATCAAAAAGTTCAGCAGAGGAATAAACCCTTCGGCCAGCTAAAAACGAGATTATTTAACAAATTCCTGCTGCAAGAAAGAGAGAGGTAGCAAAAGTATGAGTTGAATCAAATCAATGACAGTGTTGCAGTGAAGCCTTGTCGCAATCCAAAAAAGCCCATTAAACTTAGTTTGAGCTTCAAGACACAATAAACTGCAGATGCTCAAAATCTGAAATAAAAACAGAAAATGCTGGAAACTCTCAGCAAGTCAGGCAACATCTGTGGAAAGAGGAAACAAGTTAATGCTTCAGGTCAAAGACCCTTGATAAAAATCCAGATATTGGTTCAGTCGTTTAGCTATAACAAGCATTTCCATAATAATTGATGAATTAGGCTACCCTATTCGCATTATGAAGTCCAAAATAGTTATAATGTGAGTTTGATCAGGAACTAGAGAACCACTTAAAAATTATAAAAGCTAGAAAGTTTGAAGAAGCTGGAAATCCAGAAAGACACACAAAAATTCTGAAGGAACTCAGCAAGTCAGGCAGCATCTATGGAAATGAATAACAGTCGACATTCTGGGCCAAGACCCTCCATCAAGACTGGAAAAGAAGAGGGAAGATGCCAGAGTAAAGAGGTGGGGGTGAGGAGGAGAAGGGAAGGAGGATAGCTAGAAGGTGATAGGTGAAGCCAGGTGGGTGGGAAAGGTAAAGAGCTAGAGAAAAGAATCTCATAGGAGAGGAGAGCGGACTGTAGGAGAAAGGAAAAGAGGAGGGGCATCAGAGAGAGGTGATAGCCTGGTGAGAAGAGGTAAGAGACCAGAGTGGAGAACAGAATAAGAGGAGAGGGGGAGGGATTTTTTTTAAACTACGAGAAATCGATATTCAAGCTATTAGGTTAGAAGCTTAAAAGCAACTTTGTAAATTAGCAAGCAGAAAAAAAGAGCCATCTTGGAAAAAAATATTTTAAGTCTAACCACCCAGCTGTAATCAAGACATAGTTGTCTCTTAAGAACACAGGCTACCAGTTTCACCAGTGGAGACTATTGGAAATTGACAAGCAATTGCTTCCATTGGCACTTGTACCAGGATATTTTATTGCACAATGCAACATACAGCTTTTAGTATTTTTATCTTGCAGCAGTAAAATAAACATAATTATCAGAAGCACCTTTATTTTTGAAAATCCTGTGGTGGAAAAATAACTTTGTTGTTGTCATCAGTCTGAAACTGTCTTGTCCTGAATCCCCTTCATCTCCATTTGACAAATTTGCTTTTACATATTTTTTTTTTTAGGGATGCAACTCATATTAGGACAGAATATAATTTTTCTGCAGAGTAAATATTTTTAATTGACTAAGCCAACAATGATTATGATTTTGAAAATCCTGTTACACACAAGGACAAAAGAGTGGATGTGCTGTATTTAGGCTTTCAGAAGATCTCCATAAGATTATAAAACGAAGTTAGAAAGTGTGGATTATTATTTGGTTAACTAACAAAACACAGTAGGAAGAAGTTGGTCAGTGGAGTGCTGCAGTAGCCTTGGGAACTCACAATATAATGATTTGTTTGAGGGGAGCGTAATACATTCAAGTGTCTAGACAATACAAAGCTCGGTTTCAACACTCGTTGTGTGGAGGACACAGAGGTTTCTATTTATGTAATTTACTTTATTTAACAATACAGCGTGGAATAAGCCCTTTCAGCCATGCTGCCCCGGCAACACCCATTTTCGGGAAGATACAGACTGATTTAGTGAACAGGTAAAGATATGGCAAATGGAATAAAATGTGAGAATTACTAAAATAATCCACTATAGTCAAAAGAAATCGAAAGGTTAAGCATCTTTTAAACAATGACAATGATTGAACCATGTTGTACTCAGACCCATGCTGCTCATTGACTGTTTGTTCCACTCCCATCAGGGAGGAGGCAACAAAGCACCTTTGCCAGGACCACCAAACTCAAAAAGTTACTTTCCCCAAGCAGTGAGGTTGATCAACACCTCCTACCACTAACCCATCCCACCACACCCTCAACCACCACCACTGTATCATTTTCTGTCAGAGTCACCTTAGGTACAGACACTCCTGTGCCTAGCAACACTTTATGGCAAGGGTGTCAAACTCATTTTAGGTCACGGGCCAGATTGAGCAAAATGCAGCTTCATGCGGGCCGGATCAGTCGGACGCGTGCGAACGCAGCTTTCGTTGCCTCCGTTTTTTCAGCCTGCTCTCATGTGTCTCAGTCTCTGCTATAACTACAAAGTGTTTCACTTTACAAATTCCGTTTCTTATGAAGAAGACTGCCGAGCAAGACTGCCGAATGAACACTAAAAACCCTGAAAACCTGGTACCTGATTAAACTCAGCATTAGCCATATCATACGCCATAGGCTCTTCGATTACTGGGGCCAGCTTTAATAGTAACTAGATATTATCTCGCGGGCCAAAGATAATTCCACCGCGGGCCGGATTTGGCCCGCGGGCCTTGAGTTTGACATATATGCTTTATGGGAATACAATCAATGTATATATTATCTTGTGTGTCTATATTTATTGTATTTTTTAAATTATTACTGGGTTTTTTATCTTGTGTGGGGTTTTTTTGTGCAGCATCAGATCCAGAGTAACAATTATTTTGTTCTCTTTTACACTTGTGTTCAGGAAATGACATTAAACAATCTTGAGCTTAAATAAAAAGAACTGAAAGTTACCATGCAGGTTCAGAAATCAATTTGGAAGGAAAATTATATGTTGATCCATATTGCAAAAGGAATTGAATACAAGATTAGAAGCATCTTTCTCCAATTATATATTCATCCAGTAAGATCACACTGTGGTCTGGCATCTACCCAAGGAAAGGGATCATTGTTATACAGGAGGTGCAGCAAAGTTTCACCACATTGATGGTTTAGGATGGTGGATACATCACCAAAGGAGACAGCAAGTAAACTGACCCTACATTGCACTGAATTTAAAAGAATAACGAGATCTCATTAAATTCTAAAAAAAAAATTCTGATGGAGTTTGGCAGGGCAGGTAGAAAGCCAATGCTTCCGCTGGTAGTGGTGTCTGGAACACCACTCTCAACCTCAAAAGAAAAGTTGACCATTCAGGACGGTGCCAAGAAGAAATTCCTTCACCAGAGCAGAGTGAATCTCTGGATTCTCCAAAATGTCTTAATTACTCATTAGATTCATGACAGAGATCTATTTTAAAAATAACATCAAAGCTAAGAGAATCATGTGATACAATGTACAGAAAAATGCCTCAGGTAATGGGTAAACAGGCATAAGGGCCTGAGAGGCCAACTCCAACTCCATAACAAAACTACTGCCACAACTAAAGGCGGAAGGATGGAAACACATGGTAAAGAACAAAGTCTTGCACTCAGTGGCCACTTTATTAGGTACAGGAGGGGAATCCAGTGAGGTCTTCTGCTGCTGCAGTCTATCCACTTCAAGGTTCGACATGTTGTGCATTCAAATATGCTCATCTGCACACCCACTGTTGTAACACGTGGTTATTTGAGTTACTGTCACCTTCCTGTCAGCTTGAACCAGTCTGTCTATTAACAAGGCATTATCAACTCAGAACCAAGAGAAAATGTGCAGATGCTGGGAATCTAAGCAACACACACAAAATGCTGGAGGAACTCAGCAGGCCAGGCAGCAAGCACAATCAATATTTCGGGCAGAACCCCTTCGGCAGGACTGGAGGGAAAAAAAGCTGAGGAGTAGATTTGAAAGATGGGGGGAGGGGAGAGAGAAACATCAGGTGATGGGGAAACTTGGAGGGGGAGGGATGAAGCAAAGAGCTAGAAATTTGATTGGTAAAAGAGACAGAAGGCCATGGAAGAAAGAAAAAACGGGGGGGGGGGGGGGGGGGGAGAGAAGCACCTGAGAGAGGTGAAGGGGCAGAGGAAGCATTACCAGAAGTTTGCGAAATCGATGTTCGTGCCATCAGATTGAACAATACAAGGTGTTGTTCCTCCAACCTAAGTGTGCCCTCATCCCGACAGTGGAGGAGGCCATGGATGGACATTATCAGCACGGGAATGGGAAGTGGATCAACTATAGAACTGTCGCACATTGGAAATCTGAACTCCGCCCTCCTAAGCTGTAAAAACATCGCACTAACTGCTGCACTACTGAGGTGCCCCTTACATCACATTTCTTCCTAATTCTGATGTTTGGTTTGGATAACAACTGACCTCTTGACCATGTCCAAGTGCTTTTATGCATTGAGTTGCTACCACATGAAATTTACATTAACAAGGTGTACAGGTGTACCTAATAAAGTGGTCACTAAGTGTATATCAAATACAGCAGGAAGAAGCTAAGAAAGCCTTATATAAAATACAGCACTAAAGCACAACTGCACTGAGTCAATGCGGCTGCAGTCAGCTGAGCTATGAGAAATAGTAACACCTCGCATTTGAATCATAGTTGCCGCTGAGTTAATTAAGCTTAGCCAGGTTGGTGGCACAAATAATTAATCACTTTGGTCTACTCTGAAGAGAACAAATAAGTTTCTAAAACGGCCAAGATTCATGTTCTCATCAGTAACCAGGGACCACTGCTAGAATCAGCATGTGAACTTCTGGGTAAGGCCAAGAATCAACTGTACCGATGATACCTGCAGCAATTAAAGCAGACTTTTCTGAACTTGCATAAAACAAACATTCACTTTAGGAAGAAACTAACCTTCAGGAAAGAATCAATAGTCAGAACTATTTTTTCTCAAAACAAAAGGCTTCAAGGTATTGCTGTCCCTCCCCAAACAATAATGTACCTTACATGTGTGAAACAGAACAAAATCAAACATTTCAGCTGGAAAAGAGACCAGAACAAAACAACAGAAAAGTTAAAACAATTGGTTAATCACAAATTATTTCCTCACCATCTCAATAAATTCCAGCTGTTAATGTATGCTAAAACATTAAATAAAGTGTACAAGAGTAGCTCAAGAATAATCACCTATTTAACAGACCAGATATCCAATTCTTCACTAATTATATAATTTTTGCAGAACTTCATAAACATTTAACTACTGCATAGTGTAAACTGACAAGAGAAATCTGGATTTGGTTTTCCTTTTGAAGGCCATTCCTCAAAATGACCAACAGCATAACTTGGAAAAGGCACTTTGTGAAGAACTCTAATTAAACTCTTCCTGTACACCAAGTCATAGATGTGTTATTGAATGTCAAAAGGTAAATTCTCAGTTCATGAAATAAGATGGATATTTAAAAAATGCATGATTGTACTCAATTTAAGGCTGTTCTAAACCGAAACAGAAATCTTTTAACATTGAAAATTTTACAATGAAGATTGACCATGAATGCATCAGGCCAGTACATCTCCGACATCTGTTCCTTTGTGATTCAATGTATTCTCTTAACTATATCCTGAACTAGATCAATGGCCAAATCTCTATTTGTTTCCCAACTCAGTGCATTGGGAGATGTTTCTCCAAGTACTGCAATTCATCAATTTACAAGTATTTGTTATAGCAAAAATGTTACTATAGAACCAACTACTTAATGTATGTGATTTTGATATACTAACCCATTTTTCACTTTAACTGCATGCCTAGGAGTGGCGTCATGCACAACCTAGCAACTGATTTAGATTAAGAAGCTTCCTGAAGGCTTGTAGACCAAGGATGCATTGATATTCAAAGGAGCTAGACAGTGTTATTAGAATTTACCAATCTTTTAAGTTAATATGCATTCAGATTTCATGATTACACAATAAAAAGTACATTTGTTCAAGAATACATTTTCTAAATGAATACTCAAAGAGGTTGCTCACCTATCCAGCATTCCAATCGAGCACAGGGAGTAGTTTTCACAACATCAGGGGGATCCACGCCAACATTCAGGCAAAGAACTAAGGCAACACTGACAGTTTTCATCTAAAATAAAAGAAACAAAATAATTTGCAAGCTCCCAGTCAGCCATAGAAGGCAATAAATTATTGCAAGCTTTATCGTCTGCTCCCTTTCCCTCAATGGTTGGGAGCAATATTACACACATCACTGAGCAGCAATCATTCATGCTCAGATCGGTGTTAGTTAAGAACAAGTTATACTGCGGATTTTACTTGTGTGGAGTAACGTTTAATATCACTTATATCAAAGCCTCATTATAAAATGGAAATAATCATCAGTACTCTCATCCATATTATTTAATATAACTTTTAACTATTTAGGGTGGCACAGTAGTGCAACACTTTACAGTGCTAGCAATCACCAGTCGGGGTTCAATTCCTGCCGTTGTCTATAAGGAGTTTGGACATTCTCCCCTGTGACCACATGGGTATCCCAGTTTCCAAAGATGTAGTTAGGGCAAGTGAGTTGTGGTCATGCTACACTGGCACCGGATACATGACGACCTTTGCAGATGGTCCAGCACAATCCTCAATGTTAATATGATACAAAACACCACATTTCACTCTAAATGTTGATGCATTTGTGACAAATAAAGCTCATCTTTCAGATTCAGGTGTATTGGCAAGCTAGAATTTACAGCAAAACTCTAATTATTTGCCAGATTTACAATCTACCAAGTGTTATTTTTAAATATGGACACAAATTTCCAAGAAATTTGAAGTAGGTACAGTACATGACTAAATTAGAAAGGGAATCAGTTCCTAAAAACAAATGAAAAAAAGTTAAACTTTGATAAACACGAGATTCTACAGATTCTGAAAATCCCAAGCAACACACACAAAATGCTGGAGGAACTCAGCAGGTCAGGCAGAGGAAAAAACAGTTGATGTTCGATCTACATTTCAGGTCAAAGACCCTTCATCTGTGCTTGGAAAAAGAGAAAGCAAGTTAGTTTTGAGATGTAGAGGTGGAGTAGGGATGGGTAGGACAAAGGGTCTATCTCTGACAGAGCCATGGACCTCACAATATTTTACATTGCTTCAATGGTATTTTCATTCTCTAACTTCCCATTTCATGGCTTTTGTTCATCTTTTCCCTTTCCCATTACTCCATGCCAGCCAAGTACCCCTCCCCATCTCAGCCCAACCCATCTGCCTGAGTTTGACCCATCTCCCTCTCTCCTCGCTATTAGCATCGGGCAGGAGGTGCAGGAGTCTTGGGTCCTGGGTCCAACACCACCAGGTTCAGGAAAAACCGGCGTGGATGGTTTCACTTGCCTCAGCACTGAACCGACTCCACAGCCACTTTCAGGGACTCTACAACTCACATTCTGAGGATTATTGTGTACTTTTTTATTCTTTGCATGATTTGTCCTCCTTTGTACATTGGGATGTTTGTCAGTCTTTGTGATGTGTGGTTTTTCATGGATTTTATTTTATTTCTTTATTTTCATATAGATGTCTGCAAGAATCTTAATCTCAAGATTGTATTTGGTAAACATACTTTGATAGCAAATTTATTTTAACTTGAATTTCTCCAGCTGCTCCCATTAACCCTTCAGTTGATAACCTCAGCAACTTATCACCATGGTCTCCTAAAGGTTATTAAGCAGTTCCTTTTATCAATTTGGTTTTTCCTTCAGGAAAAATTATTCCAACGTAGATATTCATTTGATGTGTTCATCATTACCCAACCTTCACATCATCTTAAAACTAACTTATCTTTTTCTGTCTTCCTGCAGTCTCACCAAAGGGTGGTTAACTGAAAATATCAACCCTCTTCCCACAGATGCTGAGTGTTTCTAACATTTTCTGGTTTTATTCCTGTTTCAGCTAGTGGTGTTCATTCTCCAGGCTGTTCACTTGGGGCCATTGTCTGTCCCTCTTTCCAGCTCATGTCCACTGCCTCAATGTCAGACACTGCCTCCTTTTAGTTTATTCATGGGCCATGGCCATTGATGCTTCTCTTTGCTAATGAAGGTCTCAGTTATGTTCACTCTTTTCTTCACAATTTCAAAGGTTCAATGGTTAATTTATTATCAAAGTATACAGCTCTGGAATTCTTCTCCAGAGAGCCATGAAACCAAGATAGAAAAGAACCCCAGCACAATCATCAACCCCCAATTCCCTCCTCATTGGACAAAAAACAAGTAAGATTGGGCAAAAACCAAAAGACCATGACTGGGGAAAAGTCTACAGTCCAAGTCCACATCCAAAACACAGCAAACCTGGGCAACATTCTCCCTCTCTATAGCAGGGCGATAAAAAGGTAGTCAACTCTCTCCATAGCAGAGCAATCCCCCAGCAATCTGCAAACTGCAAATCACATGCTCTAACAGTTCCAGAATCACATTCAAGATGAAAAACAAGTGTAAAAGACATAAAACAAGTGAAATATATAGCCTCATGATCCATCCAGAAGATGTCAACCAAAGGAGCATTATATGCAGCCATCTAGACCAGAATTTATGGATATCACCGCTTTAAAAGGAATGTAGACTCAAGCCAAGGACAATATACCAACAAATCATTTTCATCTAAGCCCAGTAGTGGAAAAAAATGTAAAGCTGAATTAAGTTGTTCTGCAAAACTACACGTATGTATTAAAATAGTGGTCCATGAATTTGCCAAGAAACCTTTTGCCACCATTTGTAGTAAGCCACCTAAATCAGTGCAGTGCTCGAATACAAAGCACTCCAATTACTAGCCAAACACATAGCTAAATAAATCAATACTCCAGGACTAATTTCTCTTTCCCTATTTCTCCATCACCTTTAATGTTATTACCTCCAAGAGCAGGATGAAATCTGAAAATTTGTTAAAAGGTCAAACAATTAATCATAAAATGGAAAATTGATCCATTCAAAGGCTACCTTAAAATGCGAACAAAGTCATGTGAATAAACTTGTCAGAATAGCTCCTCTTCAAAGAAGTTTGGTTCCTGGACGACAGCTCATTATTTCCCACAGCAGAAACTAAGAGTCAAATATATTTTCAGCAACAAATACAAGGGCTAAGGCGTTGATTTATTCCACCAGCCTGGTTAACAAATAGAAGCTGAAGAAACATTTATCATAGTACGGCAAAATTCTTTGCATTGAGCTCCAAAAAAAAATACCAATATGCCAAATACTTGATGGACGAAATGGAAATACCCGGATAGTCAAGGAGCTACAATTCTTTATCTGGCTGAATTCCCTCAAAAAGAAAATTATTCAATATTTACAGGTAATTTCACTTATTCAACATCCAGCTGACCACAGACACACAGGCCAGCTCATATTAACACAAGATGTTCTGCAGATGCTAGAAATCTTGAGCAACATAAACAAAATGCTGGAGGAACTCAGCAGGTCAGGCAGTATCTATGGAGACAATGAAGGATCTCGGCCTGAAACATCGACTGTTTATTCCTCTCCATAGATGTTGTCTGACCTGCTAAATACCAAAGCAAGCTTGGTGTGATTTGAAGGTTACTACATTGAAACCTTTTAAAACCCGTAACACAAGTTACTTAATCTCCTAACACAGCCAGCAACTGGTTGTCAGAAATTGTATCGTGTCATTATTAATACCTACAGTATACATTGGACAACACAATGCCATTTGCAACATGTTCATGTAGATCACCTTCAGGAAATGGAAGGCTGCACTCTCTACTTGGAATCATGTAACATTTATACCACAAGCAGACTAGTCAGCCCTTCATACTTATGCCAGTTCTACAAAACTGCTACTGATTTCATCCCACAGGCAGACTGACAAGCTGTTTTGCAATAATTTCTCTTAATTGCCCCATCACATTTTGCACCTGGATCTGAAACATTACATCAAAAAATTATTTCTCACTTCACTCTCATCATCTTAAATTCATACTTTTTGCTCACTGACCATTGCAATACATTTTAAAAGGGAGAACAATCTGTTTCCAATCTTAATTGCAAGTACAGAGGATTCTGGTTAATTGGAACACATCAGCACCAGTACATTTTGGCCCAATTAAGCAATTAGCCAAAGTTTTATGGAAATAGAAAGGCATAAAAAAGACAAACTAGTGTTTAACTGAGTAACAAATTATGTATTTAAATGAAACAGAACAAATTAAAATACTATCAATACTCCTACAGTAGTCTAAAGCTTAATATTGGCTCCTCATAGTTATCAGAGGAATTCATCCAGTACTAACCACTGTGTTCTTTTGATCGACTGTAAATGAACAAAATCAGTGCAGACACCTAGTGCAGATAATGGAGTACTTCATTGCCTTCCAGCATGAAGTACTGTTAAAATAAATATAACAAAATTATCAAAAATCACTGCTTTTTGAACCAGCGCCTGTCGCCCCCAAAAGTATAGCGCAACTGAAGCACACACAACTGGCGCTATTTAAAAACTGTTCACTCTAAGAATGGGGTAGTGTCCAAAAGCCACACAAGTGCACACAACTGACACTAGTTAGAAATAGTTTGGCAGTATAGTATCCCAAGTAAATCCTGTTTATTTTCTCGATTAGCTTTTGTTCTTTAATTAAGAGTTGTCCCAAATAAGCAACTGCCCTGATTAAGCAATGATCCAATTAACCTGAATCCACCATCTCCATCAGACATACAATCTAACATCAGAATCAGGTTTAATATCACCAGCATATGTCGTGAAATTTGTTAACTTAGCAGCAGCAGTACAACGTAATACATGAAAATATAGGAAAAAACTACAGAGAATTAACTTTCTGTAACATATGATAAATTAGTCCATAGAGTCACCGACAGAAGACCTACAAAGCAAGCCTTAGTACTTAGAGCTTAAAGCATCCTAGGAAGAAAATAATAAATTAAATCATTCAAGGCATACCTATTCATTGTCCCACTATTTAGGGCTGTAACATTATTGAACTTTGTGTGCCAGAAAGAGGCCATTGACAAGTTAGATACACATTGGCTCAATGTCACTACAATCTAGCTACTTACATACCCCAACTTCTTCTCTCAACCCTACAAACTCTTTCCTTTTCAATATTAATCCAGTTCCTTGAAAATGCAAAATGCTGGAGGATCTCAGCGGCATTGATGGAAAGGAAAAACAGTCAGTGGCACAGACCGAGACCCTTCATCAGAACTAATGAAAAGTCTCTGCCCGAAATGCCGACTGTTCATTCCTCTCCAATAGATGCTGCCTGTCCTGTTCAGTTCCTCCAGCAACCTGTGTGGGTTACTCTGGATTTCAAGCTTCTGCAGAATCTCATGAGTTTAATATGTGATTGTGCCTTCATTACTACCCAGCAGTGAATCTTAGACCCTACCATGTACCAAATTTAACACACACACAAAATGCTACAGGAACTCAGCAGGTCAGGCAGTATCTATGGAGGGTGAGAAGCAGTCTACATTTCAAAGCAAGAACCTTCATTAGGTGCTTACTCCCCTCCATAGATGCTGCCTGACCTGCAGAGCTCCTCCAACCTTCTTTTTGTGTATTGCTCTGGATTTCCAGCATCTGCAGAATCTCGTTTTAATCACATACCAAGTTTTTTTCCATGTGCCACTTTTGCCTATCACCCTCATTCTATACCCATTACCACATAAACCAAAGGGATTGGCTTCTTTCTCCTCTGTTTATAACTTGTATATTTTAAATGTCTCTACCAGTCCCCTCAATCTCTATTCTATTCTATTTATTAATCCACTGAACTAAAGTTCCTCATTCCTGGAATCACTTTGCCTGATCATTTCTGCATCCTCTCCAAAATCTTTACATATTTTCTAACTTTGACACCCAAAACTGAAGGCAATCAATATACTTGTTAGGGATTACTCTAGACTTATGAAATTATGGACAGAAGATATTAGTTAAAACAAGAATCAGTCTTCAGGAAATAACCCCTATCGTACTTTAACTTCAACTGAAACTTAAAGGCTATTGAAATCAATATCCTTAAGGGTCCTGATTCCAATCATTGGGTGCAGGACATTCTGATTCCAATCCATGGAAACTACACAAGAGAAGACAATAGATGAATGTTGATGGTGGTTATTGAAAACTTCAAGATGAGATCAGGAAGGCATTAAGTGACCTTTGCCTCCATTGGTATATCTAGGCCATTTAGTTAAGTCAAGTCACTTTTATTGTCATTTCGACCATAACTGCTATGTACAGTACATAGTAAAAAATGAGACAACGTTTTTCCAGGACCATGGTGTTATATTACATGACACAGTACAAAAACTAGACTGAACTACATAAAAAAACAACACAGAAAAAACACTAGACTACAGACCTACCCAGGACTGCATAAAGTGCACAAAACAGTGCAGGCATTACAATTAACAATAAACAGGACAATAGGGCAGTAAGGTGTCAGTCAGACTCTGGGTATTGAGGAGTCTGATAGCTTTGGGAAAGAAACTCTTACATATTCTGGTCGTAAGAGCCCGAATGCTTCGGTGCCTTTTCCCAGACAGCAGGAGGGAGAAGAGATTGTATGAGGGGTGCGTGGGGTCCTTCATAATGCTGTTTGCTTTGCAAATGCAGCGTGGTGTAAATGTCTGTAATAGCGGGAAGAGAGACCCCAATGATCTTCTCAACTGATCTCACTATCCGCTGCAGGGTCTTGCGATCCGAGATGGTGCAATTTCCGAACCAGGCAGTGATGCAGCTGCTCAGGATGCTCTCATTTGTTTAGAGATATGGTGCGGAACAGGCCCTTTGACCCTTTGAACTGCGCCGCCAGTATATGCCTTTCAAAGTGAACATATACCAGTTCCTCAGAATCTTTTCCAACAACTTCCCTACCACTGATGCAAGGCTCCCTTTCCAGGCTTAACCCTAATGCTTTTTTTTGAACAAGAGAGGACAACCTTCAAGCAGAGGTTGGTGGGTACTTAATTAGTAAGGGTATCAAAAGTTATGATGAGAAGGTGGGGGAAACATGGTTAATGGGGAAAATAAATTCCCCATGATAGAATGGCAGAGCAAATACGATGGACCAAATGGCTTAATTCTGCCATTGAGATTGAGAAAAGAGAGGAGGTTAAATTCACCAAGTGAATGAGGGCTGGGTGGAAGTTAGAGGCAAAGTTGATAAAATTGATGAGCTCAGCATGACTGCATGAAGCAGCACCAATGCAGTTGTCAATGTAGCAGAGGAAGAGTTGGGGAATATAATGGGAAAGGCTTGGAACATGGACTGTTCTAAGTAGCCAACGAAGAGGCAGGCAAAGTTGCAGCCAATGTGGCTGCCTATGGCCACCCCTCGAGTTTGGAGAAAGTGGGAGAAGCCAAAGGAAAAATTGTTGAGGGTGAGGACCAATTCTGCCAGACGGAGGAGGGTGATAGTGAAAGGGAATTGGTTGGTTCTTTTGTCAAGAAAGAAGCAGAGAGCTTTGAGGCCTTCTTGACGGAGGATAGAAGTGTAGAGGGACTGAGCACCATGGTGTAAATGAGACCATCAGGGCCAAGAATTGAAAGTTATCAAGAAGGTGAAGAGCATGAGATATGTTGTGGATGTAGGTAGGAAGGGACTGAACTAAGGGGGATAGAATGGATCGATGTACGAGAACATGAGTTCAGTGGGGCAGAAGCAGGCAGAGACAACAGGCCTATCTGGACAATCCGGTTTGTGGATCTTGGGTAGGAGGTAGAAGTGAGAAGTGCAGGGTCGGGGATCTACAACTTTGGTGGCAATGGATGGGAGTTCTTCACAGCTGGTGAGGTCAGTGATGGTGTCAGAGACGGTTTAAAAATTGCAAAGATTAGTCTTTTGAGGAAATACATCATACAGAGACACAGAGCAAGATGCTGAGGATGATTAACTGAGTGCTGGTGACACAATGGCATCCACACGACAAATATAGATGAAGTGGGAAGGCTGGTTCAGAATCGATGACAGTGGAGGACGGTTCTTGCTGCTGATTCGGTAGATTGGACTATAGAACTGGTAGCAATTTGCAGTGAAGGTTGCAACGTATTTTTTTTTGGCAAAGTATTGACTATTCTTGTGTGAAGAAACTAAGGAAGGTGTCCTTCACTGTTTCATGTTTGAGAGGATTGACTGGTTTATTGATCTGGAAGATAATTGGAATGGTACAGATTTTTTTGCTTTAATAATTTAAAGAAAACTCCCCTGAAGAAAATGCTTGAGTAATTTTAAAGAATCCCTGTCACTTTTTTTTGAGTTGGGCACAATTTAAGTAGATGCAGCATTTATTTGCATTAATTTTACATTTTTATTTAGAGAACTATTTTTAGGTTCTTCAGCTTTCTGACTGCCAATGATTGCTGAACCAGAGAAGGGATACAGAATGGTAGCTAGGAACTGTTATGGAAAGCCTTGTGAAAATAAGGGAAAATATTCATTATTTCCTGTAGGCTTTTTTTTAAACTTTTACTTAATTTGTTTACTATATTTGCTAACTGTATAGATTTTCTAATATTCCTTTATAAAATAGTTCCAGGATTCCTCGATTTTGTTTTTATTTTAGAGATACAGCATGGAACAGGCCCTTCTGGCCCAACAAGCTGCCCCTCTCAGCAACTCACCTATCGAATCCTAGACAATTTACAATGATCAATTAACCTACTAAACTGTACCTCTTTTGGACTGTGGGAGGAAACCCATGTACATATGGGAAAGAATGCGATTTGTTCACAGAGGATGCTAGAATTGAACTCTGAGCTCTGACACCCCAAGCAGTAATAGTGTCGCGCTAACCTCTACTGCTGCAGCATAGGCCTAATCTCCTCGGCCATGAGTTCTGACTTGCTGGCACTGGGTGAAGAATACTTCTCAGTCTTAGGAAATTTACTATGGGCTATCATTACCAGTTTCCATGCGGGGAACACCAGCAGAACTCCAACTGATGGGTTTCCCTCGCACCGATGTGGACAATTGCCTCTCTGGTCTCGAATCCTGATGTTGTAATCGAGGTTTAAATCTATAAGCATACCCAGTGGACAAGACAACAGATGGTTTTTGAGGGAGGACACAGTAGTGTAGCAGTTAGCACAATGCTTTGCAGCGCCAGCTGTAAGATTGGGGTTCAATTCCCGCCGCTGTCTGTGAGAAGTTTGCACATTCTTTCCAACACTGTGTGTTTCCTCTGGGAGCTCCAGTTTCCTCCCACATTCCAAAGATGAATAGTTAGGGTTAAGGTTAATGAGTTGTGGACATGCAAAGTTGGTGCTGGAAGCATGGTGACACTTGCAGACTAGCCCCAGCACATCTAGACTATGTCTTTTGTCATTGACGTAAATGATGTATTTCACTTTTTGTTTGGATGTATGTGTGACAGATAAAACTCATCTTTCCCTTCAGTACTAAATTCCAAGGTCAAAGTAAAGCAGTAAGCCCTGTGGTTTACATCAATCATTAGCAATAAGAAGCCAAATAAAGTCTGAAAACAAAATGAATCAGAAGTAATTTTATAAAACTTGACAATTCCAACTCATCCTGGGCCCTATAGCAGAGCACTTCACGAGAACTCCAATTAGGAAATTCACACATCTGCAATGCAGCCTGATATTGAATTATTCATGAATATAAATTCCCCTACCCACTGTACCAATCTGTTTCATATGGGCCAGAAATTGAGCACACTCTTGCTTCATATTAAATAATACGAAACAGCCAGTGATGGAAGGAATGGTTTCAGAAGCAATTTCAGTATTTGCTATCTCAGAGTAGAAAATTAAAGCTTTAACTTTAGTGTGGGAGATAAACAGTTAACAACTTAGCTCCGTGCGGAAAATGTCCAGCTGTCATCCTGCATTTGATTACTGCTTGATAAGAATGCTTCTTGGATAAATGAATGCATAATGAATCCTTGATTGTCTTTACAGTTAAATATCCTGTCAACACCTTTGATTGGTAATTCAGATCAAAGTGTAGAATGCTACACTAACTCTAGCCCAATTAATTCAAAACCTTCAGTAGAGAGCTATGTAAAGTAACAGAATTATCTATTGTTGGGATCATCTATTAATCCGGAGCTCCCAGTGCAGCCTCTAAACTGGTGAGACATGGCACAGATTGGGGGAACTACTTTAAACGCCTCTGCTATCTACCAGAAAAGGCAGGATCACCCAATGCCTACCCATTCCAATTTGCCTTCCTATTCCCATTCTGACATGTCAATCCATGGCCTCCTCTACTGCCACAGTGAGGCCAAACTCAGGCTGGAGGAGCACATCTCATATTCCTGTCAGCATGAACATCAATTTCTCTAACCTTCCCCTTCTGGTTACCCTCCCATCCCCCCTCCTCACCTGCCCATCACTTCCCTCAGATTCCCCACCTCCTCCTATCCATGGTCTACTTTCCACTCCTATCAGATTCCTTCTTCTTCAGTATTTACGTCTACCACCCATCACCTCCCAGCTTTTCATTTCAACACCCTTACCCACCCACCGAACTTTCCCCTCACCTGGTCTCACCTATCACCTGCCAGTTTGTACTGTTGATTGTCCTGACAAAGGGTCTCGGCCCGAAACGTTGACTGCTCATTTCAACGGATGCTGCCGACCTGCTGAGTTCATCCAGCTTGTTTGTATGTACTGTTGATTCCCTTCCACAGATCCTCCAGCATTTTGTGTGTGTTGTAACAGAAGTATCTTAACTAGTTATGTAAATACAAAATTTTGGGAGCATTCACATGTACAAGCGTTTCAACACTATTGTTCAAATTATTTTGTGAACCCTATTTCCAAGCTCTGACGTATATTATGACCTGAAAATTCTTCTTTGCAGAAATTCAAAAGCATTAATACTCAATGGCATCATTAAAAAAATTAAATACAACAGCTAAAAGTTGAATACATGAGCATCTAACAATACAATCAGAAATATCATACAACAAAAAAATTTACACGAGCAGTCAGCGGCTATTAATTCAGGAACACACAAGAACCACTGCGAAAAAATGGAACTGTGATATTTGCAACGCTGACTATAAGTTTCTTAGCTGAGCAAATAACAAAAGGTATTTTTCCCCCCACATTGATTTAATGAAGTGCAAAAAAAGTTGTAAATTTATCAATGATTACATGTAAACTTAATAAATTTCTCTGCATCTGAATCCCAAAATGCATCCACACCAATATAACAAAGTGCAAAGTTTTGCAGCTTTCAGTATGGAAACAATATACAGTATTTGCTCATGAGTTCACGTTCCAGACACAAGCATTACAAAGCAATCGGAGTTTATGCACTATTGTAGAAAGATATCAGGTCACTCAATTCTACATCCTTTCAACCAGATTTGTACTGTTTAATGCCAATGTTAATGTAGATGACCGAAATTGCCAGAGTTAATGCAGAGAACCTAAACTCAATCCTCCTCTTAAATGAACACACTCTGGTTTCCCAAACCAGAGAAACTCTTTCTAAAACAAACTTCCTAGTGAAGGAATCAAAAAACCAGCCACAATGAATGCACAAGTACACCCTACCCTTGTTATACGCGGGGGATACGTTCCTCACAGTCAACACATAATGTGAAATCGCATAATGTGAATAATTATTTAAATGGAGAAAATAGGGATGCGTTCCAGAGGGCTTCCTAAATATGTTTTATCTGTAATTTATTCACATTTTCATACCAATATGACAAAAAAGCAGTACCTCAAGGTACATCTGTATTATATTTCATCAATTTAAGGCAATATTCAATGTAATAAATCATAGAAAGTTAACATACTAGGGCGTACAGTACTCACAAACAGTGGCAGGTGTGTTCGCTCCAAGAGATGAGTGGTTGTTGTGGTGTCAAGCAGCTCTACGTGGATAAGGTGGATGGATGGTTGTGGTCATCAGGATCATATCAAGCACAGCAAGGGGTGAAGGAAGACTCACAGAACTCTTAGAACTGCCGGCACCGGTTTGAAGAAAGTGGTGAGGGTTGTTTGCTTGGCACCATTTTGTTTTTCAGCATAAATTTGCTTGTAGGGAAGAAGGGTCGACGGCAGGGAACGACTGAAATGCTGACTCCGTTCTAAACTTGGGTCCATGTCCATCGCCATTTATGCCAAGTGTTCCAATTTGGTAACCTCCCAGGATTTTCAAAATCGTCTGTTGCTTGCAGCATCTGAGAGATAGTTCGCTGTTAAAAAAATGCGCCTTGAATGTGGATCACACCTTGGTCGAGTGGCTGAATCAGCGATGTTGTGTTAGGCGGCAGGAAACGCACTGTTATGTTAGGATGAATGCTGTCCAAATGTTTAGGATGGGCTGGTGCTTTGTCAAGCAACAATAGAACTTTAAAGACAAGATTCTGTTCCTGGCAGTAGCGTCCCAGAGCTGTGTTACCTTCAGCTGATGCCACGCTGTTTATAATTTCCAACTTTTTTTCCCAAGTGTTAAAGTGGTTCTCTGCCGCTCGGCTGATGGCCCAGGAATTGACATCGGATACTTAAGAGGCATAGTTAAATATTTCAAGCACAAAATCACTGCACCGTAGGTAAAACCAACAAAAGTTTAAGAGCGCAAGATCGCACATCCACACGCTGCCAAATCCAATGCAAGACTGGCGGGAGTGAAACTGTGAGGCACGCACATCTGACTTGTATTGGCACGAAAGCAGCGCTTCTCGTCCCAACAGTGAGACTGTGAGGCATGCACATGTGATTTGTATTCGTGGGAAAGCAGAGCTCCTCGCATAACTGAGAGTTTTGGACGCATATAAGGAGACGTTGGTAGAAATCGGTTCGTCGCATAACTGTGAATCCTCATAGTCTGAAGGCGCATATAACGAGCATATGGTGTACCAAATTTTACAAGGAAGAAAATATCAAGATCATGCTCAAATATAGAGTTATTTGAATTTTTATCCAAGCTTATGCGAGGATATAAGAAATAGTCAATTCAATTCAATGGCTCTATTTAATGAGAGATATTAACGCCATCCGTCCTTCTATGCAAGATCACGGATACAAAGTTATAAAATACTTAACATAAATACAATTTGAATATTTACACACTGAAAGTACAAGATTACATTCCAGGACAATTGCAAAATGTATTCATCAACTCAAAGTACATTTATTATCAAACCTTGAGATTTGTCTCCTTACAGGCAGCCACAAAAATAGAACCCTTTTTTTTTTAAAAAGACCATCAAACACCCAATGTGCAGAGGGAGAAAAAAAAAGCAAATCGTGTTAACAATAAAAGTGAGCAAATAGTATTCAGAAGTGAAGTTTTACAAAAGTGAGCCCACCGACATGAAGCCAGGCATCACTGCAGTCGGGGCAGGCCACAGCCTCAGTTCAACACAGAGCCAACTAAACATCGTGGAGTAGAGAGCATAACTGGCCTGTCCCTCACCTCCAGTCCCAACAATCTGACCTTTTCAATCTGCCCTGATGTTTAAATCGTCCAAACTTCGGGATATTCCTTACCCTTGGACCCAGGCTCTGCCACTTCAATACACTCTCAGGCAAAATGGTCAAAATTCGCTCTTTATTCTGACTGCAGTAAATAAATACTCAGGGAAAAATAACTCAGTTTCCTTTCTCAACACAATTCAGAACAGTAGGCTTGGCCCCTAGTATCACTCTGTGACGAGGCTGAATTAATGATACCACTTCTAATCGAGGGTCACATGCATATCAGCTGTGAAACCAGAATTACGAGAAAGTTAAATGCATATTACACTGATGACAAAGGGTATCAAAGTACCAAATGAAAACCTTAATTTATATTTCAAGACACAATATATACTTCCAAAAACATGACTTTTAAAGAAACTTGGAGATACACAAGCTTTCAAACTGTCCCTTATGGTACTGACACACAGATACAGACTGCAGTTCAAAGTTATCAAGGTACGTATGTTACAATATACTCCATTGAGATTTATTTGTTGCAGAAATTTACAGAAAAACCAAAAACTGTACATAAACAGACAAAGGCTCCAAATAACCAAAGTTCAAAACAAGAAAAACTCTGCAAATCAAAATAACACTGGAAACATGAGTTGTAAAGAGTCCTTGAAAGTGAGTCTGTGTGTTGTCAGAATAGTAGTAAATGAAGTTCGGGAGTCTGATGGTTGTGGTGTAATAACTGCCCCTGAACTGGGTGGTGTGGGGCCCAAGGCTTCTGTACCTCCTGCCCTATGGTAGCAGTGAGAAGGCATGGCCTTTGATGATGGATGTTGCTATCTTGTGACATCGCTCCATGTAAATGTACTCCGTGATGGGGAGTTGCTTTGCCTATGATGCACTGAGCTGTATCCACCACCTTCTGTAGCCTTTTCCATTCCTGGGCATTGGGGTGTTACCATTCCAGGCTATAATACCAGTTAAGATAAACTCTACTGTGCATCTATAGATTTTGGTCAAAATATTTGGTGACATACCGAATCTATGCAAACTTCTAAGGAAGTAGAGACACTGGTCCCACTACAGGTGTTCGATGTGTTAACACCAAGAAATTTAAAACCACTAACCCTCTTTACCTCCATTCCCCCAAATGAGGACTGACTCATGAACCTCGGGCTTCTTCCTCCTGTACTCAATGATCAGCTCAGGTTTTGCTGACATTGATCGAGAGGCTGTTGTGAAACCTCTCAACTACTTTTTAAATCTAACCCCTACGCCAATTAGTCACCACCCTTAATTTGGCCAACAATAGTGGCATTGTCAGCAAATGTAAATACGGCATTGGAGCTGGACTCAGCCTCACTGTCGGAAGTATAGAGAGTAGAGCAAGTAGAAAGTTAGCTGGTTCTGCAGAATAGCTTTCCAAAGTATACCTAAAAATGGATTTTTTTTGTATAAGTAACTAATGGTAAACAAAAGACTCAGGAACTAGTGCTAATGCTATTCTTTATTTGTGACTGCAGTGGATTCTGATTAATTGGGATACATCGGGACTGGTATATTTTGGCCTAATTAAGCAGCTACCCCAATTTGCCAAAGTTCATGGAAATAGTTAAAAAGGTATGAAAAAGACAAACTACCATTTAACAGAGTAAAAAAAATTATTTAAATACAACACAGAATAAATTAGAACACTGGCAATAGCACTACAGTACTATAAAACAGTGTATTCTTTCCTAATAGTTATCAATGGAAGAATTCATCCAGTGTATGCTGTCATCTATGGGATGACCAAAGAGGGGTAGCACCTCTGGTGAAGGGGCTTGTCCTGTCCATTCTGGGGCAGCTCATTCAGCCTTTGGCCACACCAGACACTCAGCTCTCACCTGTGGCTCGAAGCAGATGTTTGCATGCGACAGTGGCCACACCACAGTACAAAGCTTTAACAGGCAGGTGAGCCCAGGTGAGGATAGCTGGAGGGGCCTCATAACCCTGTGAAATAGGGACAAACCTGTCTTAGCTTATTAAGTCAGCTCCAGCAAACTGTATGGATGAGACCAACAGTTAGATCTAACAACCAAGATGGTGGTTCTGCAACACTTTGTGGAGAGCAAAGGATGTGATAAGGCACAGAAGTCATGGTTACCCACTGCAACCAAGGAAGACCTTAGTCTGTGATGACTATTCAGACCACGGACCCTGAACTTCCAGGGTCAATAGAGTGTAACTGTCCCTGTGCAATGGCTTTTCCACTTGAAAAACACTCCTGCACAGGTTTCACTGTCATCGTCAGATACAGAGGACAACCAGCACACTGCCATGGTCTTTTCATTAACAGTAATGAAGCAAATTAGCCCAGATAATGGATCTAGCATAGATAATGGACAATCTTCATACAATACTTTCAATGCGGCATTCTC
Source organism: Hemitrygon akajei (assembly GCF_048418815.1). NCBI lineage: Eukaryota > Metazoa > Chordata > Chondrichthyes > Myliobatiformes > Dasyatidae > Hemitrygon > Hemitrygon akajei. Next base: position 55,713,094 of record NC_133145.1, on the reverse strand, counting down.
TAAATCTTCATCTTCATTATAACATTCAAGATGATTGTCGATACATTCAAATTCTCCATAGTTCCTAGCTTGTTGAAGTACTGAAATAGTTTCATTTTCGCTCCCAGTTGTTTCTATCATCTCCAAGCATAAATGCTTGAAACAATTCTGAATTGCCTTACAGCTTACTCTTGCCAACTATCAGTGACAAAAAATCACCGATTTTTTTTTTTAAAACACAAACCTACACAATATTTCTCTGTTTCTAACTGACACTATTCAAAAACTGTGCACTTTAAACACGGTGTAGTGTCTAACAGCCACACAAGTTCATGCAGCTGACGTTAGTTAGAAACTGTTCAGCAACAGTCTTCTGCCCCAATTAAGTAGCATAGTGCAACAAATAAATGAAGGGAATTTCAGCTATTTTCTCAATTAATTTTTCTTCTTTTGAGAGTCATCTCAAATAAGCAGCTGCCCCAATTACCCGATGGTCCAATTAACTGAATCCACTGTATTTGCTATTCTAACTATGTGTGCTGTGAGTGGCTGTATGTTCTGTGCTCTGCACCTTGACTCCGGAGGGACAATGTTTTGTTTAGCTGTGTATGTTTATGGTTGAATGACTATTAAACTTGAACTTGAGGAGATTGCTGAAAATTCAGTGCAGAGCAACATGCACACAAAATGCTGGAGGAGAGCAGCAGGTCAGGCAGCATACATGGATAGTAATAAAGATAGGCTGAGACCTTCAATTGCTCCAAGTATCTACTTTAAATGTTTCTGTTCCGCCAGCCAAAGGAAACATCCCTTCAAATGCATGACAGCATTGAGAGCTTCTACATTTCACATACTGATAGCTATAGGGATACAAAGTCCTGGGAAAAGTGCATTCCTTGAATTTGGTCACTCACACAAGCTGTCAAACACATTTGTTTTATATCTTTGCCTGGACTTGGTATATACAGTACTGTTTAAACATCTTAGGCACATATACAGTAGCATGCGAAAGTTTAGGTACCCCCGGTCAAAATTTCTGTTACTGCGAATAGTTAAGCGAGTAAAAGATGACCTGATTTCCAAAAGGCATAAAGTTAAAGATGACACATTTCTTTAGTATTTTAAGCAAGATTACTTTTTTTTTTAAATTTCCATCTTTTACAGCTTCAAAATAACAAAAAAGGAAAAGGGCCCAAAGCAAAAGTTTGGGCACCCTGCATGGTCAGTACTTAGTAACATCCCCTTTGGCAAGTATCACAGCTTGTAAATGCTTTCTGTAGCCAGTTCAGTGCCTTTCAATTCTTGTCTGGGGATTTTCACCCATTCTTCCTTGCAAAAGGCTTCTAGTTCTGTGAGATTCTTGGGCTGTCTTGCATGCACTGCTCTTTTGAGGTCTATCCACAGATTTTCAATGATGTTTAGGTCGGGGGACTGTGAGGGCCATGGTAAAACCTTCAGCTTGAGGTAGTCCATTGTGGATTTTGAGGTGTGCTTAGGATCATTATCCTGTTGAAGAAGCCATCCTCTTTTCATCTTCAGCTTTTTTTTCCACAAACGGTGTGATGTTTGCTTCCAGAATTTGCTGGTATTTAATTGAATTCATTCTTCCGTTTACCAGTGAAATGCTCCCCATGCCACTGGCTGCAACACAAGCCCAAAGCATGAGCGATCCACCCCCGTGCTTAACAGTTGGAGAGGTGTTTTTTTCATGAAATCCTGCACCCTTTTTTCTCCAAACATACCTTTGCTCATTGCGGCCAAAGAGTTCTATTTTAACTTCATCAGTCCACAGGACTTGTTTCCAAAATGCATTAGGCTTGTTTAAATGTTCCTTTGTAAACTTCTGACGCTGTATTTTGTGGTGAGGATGCAGGAAAGGTTTTCTTCTGATGACTCTTCCATGAAGGTCATATTTGTGCAGGTGTCGCTGCACAGTAGAACAGTGCACCACACTCCAGAGTCTGCTAAATCTTCCTGAAGGTCTTTTGCGGTCAAATGGGGGGTTTTGATTTGCCTTTCTAGCAATCCTACGAGCAGTTCTCTCAGAAAGTTTTCTTGATCTTCCAGACATCAACTTGACCTCCATCGTTCCTGTTAACTGCCATTTCTTAATTACATTACGAACTGAGAAAATGGCTACCTGAAAACACTTTGGCTATCTTCTTATAGCCTTCTCCTGCTTTGTGGGCATCGTTATTTTAATTTTCTGAGTGCTGAATCATGGTTGGGAAAGAAAGGAGGGAGCAGGCAGCACTAAAGAGACATCCTGTAATGATCAATGAACCAATCGTATGGAAGCAAATGAACTTGCCTGGTGTCTCAGGGCACGGTGTGTCTGCACCTATGCCTACCTCTGCCCCGGCACTTCTTCTCTGTCACCTGTCCCACTGTGCTTCACCCTCGCCATTTCCAAAATCCTTTAGATTTACAAACTCGCTCTCCACTCCACATTGACAAATACAGTACTGTGGAAAAGTCTGATGCACCCTAACCATATATACGTGTGCAAGACTTTTGCATTTGTAGACTGCATTTCAATAAATAAAAATAAAACAAGATCCAAGCATTAAAAGCTTTAAACTCGAATCAAGAATCAGACTATAAACAATTAGCAAGGAAGATATTTTCCATGAGAAATCAATCTTTGTTCACCATGCATGCCAGGGATTTATCTGGCATAAATCCTTCCCTTTCAGTAGAAAATACTTTACAACACAAAAGCAGAAAACCTATTCAGACTAGAAGCTTGCTCAGTCAAACACCAAACTCAATTTTTATTCTCAGTTCCAGCTCAGCCCACATACTCAAACACAAGAGATTCAACAGAGGCTGGAATTCTTGACCTACACACACACAAAGCGCTGGAGAAAAAGAGCAGGTCAGGCAACATTTACGGAGGAGGGTAAGCAATTGATGTTTCAGCCTAAGACTTTTCATTGAGACTGGGAAGGAAGGAGACAAAAGCCAGAATATAAAGTTAAGGGAGAGGAAGGAGTACAACCTGGCAGGGTGATGAGACCAGATGCATATAATTAGAATGTGTTTCACATCCCGCTATCAATATCCAGAATCTCACCTCAGCCCTGCAGCACATGCACAGGTTACCCAGCTTTACAGGCCCAAGTATATAAAATGTATTTATTTAAAAAGCAGTAGTGCACTTATAAAACCTCAAGGATTAGAACATTTATTCAAGTTGTCCAGTTGAATCTTCAATCTGGCCCAAGAGCAAGGACTTCCTTTAAATTCAAAACAAACCTTACACTCAACGTCACTAAGACCAAAGAACTGATTGTGGACTTTAGGAAGGCTAAGACAAGGGAACACAAATCCTCAGATATGGAGAGTGAGTAATTTCAAGTTTCTGGGTGTCAATATCTTTGTGGATCTAACCTGATCCCAAGGTAATTTAGCTAGAAAGGCGGCAAGACAGCAGCTAATTTCATCAGGAGTTTCAGGAGATTTGATTTATCACCTAAAACACTCGAAAGCTTCTACAGATGTACCATGGGGAGCATTCTGACTGGCTGCATCACCATCTGATATGGCGGGGCTACTGCACAGGATCACAGCAAGCTGCGGAGAGTTGAAAAATTAGTCAGCTAACTCATGGGTATTAGCTAGCATCTGTACCTTCAAGGAGCAATGCCTGAAAAAGGCTGTTTCCATCATTAAGGAACCCCATCACCCAAAGCATGCTCTCTTCGTTCTCATTGTTACCATCAGGAAGTACAGGAGCCTGAAGGCACACACTTAGTGATTCAGGAAAAGCTTCTTCCCCTCTGCCATCCTCCAGACTATGTAACAGTTTCTTCCCCCAAGCTATCAGACTCCTCAATACCCGAAGTCTGGACTGACACCTTGCCCTATTGTCCTGTTTATTATTTATTGTAATGCCTGCACTGTTTTTGTGCACTTTATGCAGTCCAGTATAGGTCTATAGTCTAGCATAGCTTTCTCTGTGTTGTTTTTTTTTTTACGTAGTTCAGTCTAGTTTTTGTACTGTGTCATGTAACACCATGGTCCTGAAAAACGTTGTCTCATTTTTACTATGTACTATACCAGCAGTTATGGTCGAAATGACAATAAAAGTGACTTGACTTGACTTGATCCGATGTCTAAATGGGCATTGAACCCACGAACGCTACTGCACTACTTTTTTTTGGATAACTTATCTTAACTGTTTAAAAATATATTTACTGTAATTCAGATTCTGTTTATCATGTATTGCATTGTACTGCTACCGCAAAGTTAACAAATTTCACAACGTATGCCAGTGATATTAAACTTGATTCTGATTCAATCCCACTCAAGCCTTACTTAGTCTAGTCCCAGAGACCTTTGGCCTAATTCACTCCTCCTAATGCAGCAATTTTGTACATACCCAATTAAAACACCAATTAATGCTTGTAAAAACAAAGGAGCGGAGACAGGTTATGCAGCAGATATAATGTGCCTGGGTTTTCAAAAATATTTAGGGTCAGAAAATATGGTTTTGTAGGATAAGTAATAACAGATCAGAAGCCAATGGCAAAGTGGACCTTAGTGATTAAAGGTGGTTTCTAAGCAGGATAAAAAGATGAAATGTGGTATTCCTTAGGGGGAAATGTACAGAAGTGACCTGGACTTGCAAATCAGATGCTTAACAGAAAAAAATCTGGAGATGGCATGGGCTTTAGGAGGATAGTATAATTAATTTTAAGGATGATAATGGAAAAATAAGCATGGACAGTGGATGTTCATTATAAGATACAGTGGAAATGTGCAAAATTTTATTTTTTGTTGAAGTATAAAGGGAGCATTATATTTATTCTTCCTTATGTACGAAGAAAGCCCTAAAGGCAAACTCACAAATCATTAAAATTAACAATTCAAGTTAAAAATCTATTAACATGCAAATAAAAGCACTCGGATTCATTTCTAGTGGATAGATTAAATTTGAATAAGGTCTTTAGAGTACCATGTGCAGTTCTGATTTTAATTTTGCACAAAAGAACACTGGAGCAAATTCAGAAAGCTTTTCAAAAATAATACCATAATTGCGGACTATGTTATCAGGGAAGATTGAAAAGACCAGTGAACATTTCTCTAAAGGTAGGGCATAATAAGGATCATTAACATTATGTGAGGATTTAATGGCACAAGCAGACACCTATCCAACTATGTAGCAGTCCAACTTAGGGAACAATAGTCACTAAGAAATCCAACAGAGACACAAAACAGAGTTGATAGAGAATGAAACTTAAAAAATATTGAACCATTTTCAAAAATATTAGATGTTTTAGCAGAAACTGGGGAAGTAGAAGATGGGTAAAAGAATTAAAGTCATTGCAAGCCATAGAGCACTACGGCAGAGAAACGGGCCCTTTTGTCCATCTAGTCCACGTCAGCCTGGTCTTCTTCCTAGTCCTTTCTATCTGCATCTAGACCACAACCCGCCATACCTCTCTCATCCATGTACCTATCCAAACTTCCATTACTACAATTGAACTTGCATGTACCACAGCTCATTTCATGCTCTCAAATCTGTGAAGTCTCCCTCAGATTCCCTTTAAATATTTCACCTTCCATCCTGAACCTATGGCCTCCAGTTCTAGTCCCACCCAACCCGAGAGGAAAAAGCCTGCAAGCGGCCACCCTGTCTATACTCCCCTTAGCTTAGTATACCACCAAAAGATCTCCCGTCCTTCTCCTCTGCTCCAGTGAAGAAAGGTTGCTTCAAGAATCTGCTGGGAATTCATGCAGCATAAATAAATCAGTTGGGTAATGGTCTGTCACATTGCGATTTCTATGTGAATAATGGAACTTGAAAGCATCTAATAATTAGCTTTATGGGATGCAGAAATCAAGCACTCAATAGCACTTAATTATGGCCTGAATTCTCAGAGTAAAAGCCAGCCTCAGGACTGCATTAGATCTAGACACTTGTTACTAGCCAACAGGAAACCAGTCTAATCCCAGACTTCATCTCCGATCATGCATCCAAATCAAGCAGACAGTCCACTGTCCTAGCTATGCAGCTTTCTCGGTTTAATTCTCGAGCAAACTAAAAGTAAAGTGGAGGTTAATAGGTTCTAAATTAGTCAGGGTGGCAAAGGTTATGGGGAGAGGCAGGAGAATGGGATTAAGAGGGATAATAAATCAGCCATAAAATGATGCAGCAGACTTGATGGGCCAAATGGCCTAATTCTGCTCCCAGGTCTTAAAATCTAAATTAGTAAATTCTGTCAAGTTAAGCACCGTCCATAAGCACTGTTTACACGTATTGCATTTTAAAGTATCTTCCTGCAGTTCAGACGCACAGTAGTCAATGTAATAATACAATGAGACTCCATGCTACAGCATTTTTGATATGAAAAGTAAAATATTTTCCCATGGGGACAAAGGACGGATTATTTTTCTTTCCTCTTGCTGCATAAAACGTCAAATCCAAAGTGACACAGTCATGTATCTTTAAGTAGTCTATTTATGGCAACTAAAATCTAGACAGATTATCTTAAGCTGCAAACAAAGACAGTGTTTCAAACATTGACTATCAGTACAACTTTATGATATTGGAAAAATAAGACATCCGATTGCAATACACAAGCTTCATACACGCACACGCACACCAGGATTTCAGAGTCCGATTTATTTTCATGTTGCTTAAGACTAATATTTGTTGACTTGCAGCAGCAGTACAATACAATACAAAAGACAAAATTATTACAAAGAACAAATATAATTGGTGCACAAAAAGGAATAATGAGGTAATATTCATCAGTTTGTGAACCAATTTCTACCATTTTAATCACAGGACAGATTTTCTATTCCTCTTTCATCCTGATTATAAAATAACATGCAAGGGTGTGTGAGGTTATGAAATAATGAATGTCATGCCAAGTAAGGTAAATATTTCTGTTCTATAATAAACTATTCCCAAAAATCCAGGCTAGCAATGCAGAGAAGATGTGACAATGTGCACTGGTTTCTATCTGATTCAGCAGTGAACACCAAGGAAAATGGAACTGGATTTTTACCAGCTGCAAGAATGTAATTCACAACTTCCAAAGGATAGAGTACCTTACCCATAAGAAAAAATACAGCTATGAGAAATTCAAAATGAGATCATCACCATCATTATGATTTTTGAAATGTTATTTTATTATTTGCAAATGCAGTTTACAGGAACTATTACTTCCTTTTCTGTTTATAAAGGAGTCTGGTTGGCTACCAAAGTTCAAAAGCTCGAAGTTCAAAGTAAATTTATTATCAAAGTACATATATGTCACCACATATTAACCTGAGATTAGCTTTCTTGTGGACATACTCATTAAATCAAAAACCACAATAGAATCAATTAAAGACCGTACCCAACAGGGTGGACAAACAACCAATGTATACAGATAACAAATTTTCAAATGCAAAGGAGAACACAAATAATAAATAAACTATCAAGAACATGAGATGAAGAGTCCTTGAAAGTGAGTCCATAGGTTTTGGGAACATTTCTGTGATGGAGCAAGTGAAGTTGAATGAAGTTATCCCCACTGGTTCATCAAGAGCCAAATGGTTGAGGGTTAATAATTGATACTGAAACTGATAGAGAGAGTCTCGAGGCTCCTGTACCTTCTTCCTGATGGCAGAAGCGAGAAGAGAGCATGAGCTGGATGGTGGGGGTCCCCTCTGATGGATGCAGCTTTCCTGCAACAGTACTCGTATCAATGTGCTCAACGGAGGAGAGTGCTTTACCTGTGATGGACTGGACCATATCCACTACTTTCTGTAGGAATTTCCATTCAAGGGCATTGGTGTTTCCATACCAGGCTGTGATGCAACCAATCAGTCTGCAGAACTCTGCCAAAGCATTAGATGTGATGCCGAATCCTCGCAAACTTCTAAGGAAGTAGAGGCACTGCCATGCTTTCTTCATAAATGCACCTACTTGTTGGTCCTCTGAAATGATAACACCAAGGAATTTAGAAGTTACTGACCCTTTCTACCTCCAATTCCCTAATGAGGATTGGTTCATGGATCTCCAGTTTCCTCCTCTGGTAGTCAATAACCAGTTCCTTGGTTTTACTGATGTTGAGTGAGAGTTTGTTGTGGCACCCCTCAGCCATATTTTCAATCTCCCTCCTACATGCTGATTCATCGCAACCTTTGATCCAGCCAACAAAAGTGGTGTTGTCAGCAAACTTGAATATGGCATTGGAACTGTCTTCATCTTAGGGCCAAAGCATAACTGGGCATCAAAATTAACCAGAACACATAGTATTTTCAGCTCTTTTAACCAAAAGATAAACTTTTCAAAATTCCTTAGCAATTTAGTGGCCATATATATTGTGATCTAAAGTTGTTGAGATCACAAAATAGCAGTCATCCTGACTATTCATAAGCATGCTGTTCGCATCAATGATGCTCCACGGTAAAGTCATGGTTAGCACGAAGCTTTACAGTACCAGTGACCCAGGTTCATTTCCCAACGCTACCTGTAAGGAGTTTGTGCGTTCTTCCCGTTACCACGTGGGTTTCCTCTGAGTGCTCTAGGTTTCCTCCCACAGTCCAAAGACTATTGATTTATTTATTGAGATACAGTCATTTCATCAACATAAGGTTTTGCATTTATTCAGCAGGATCCAGAGAAAGTGACCATGTGTGCACAACTTTCAATAATGTAGTCACAGATGTCTGCAGCATGCAAACAGGGCCGTTTGGCCATTAATCCCCTTTCTTTAAAACTCTCACCACATTCTTATTAACCCTCCTCCACCCACCACCCCATATTCTACCGCTACACACTGGAGATAACTTACAGCGATCAATCACCTACTAAATCATATCTTAGTGGATGTGAGAGAACATGAAAATGGCACACAGGCACCACCAAACAGGACGGGACTGAACCCAGGCCTCTAGCACTGAGGCTCAAGCTCAACTAGCTACTCCACGATGCTTTCTTTAAAAACGCAAACACGAGGAAATCTGCAGATGCTGGAAATTCAAGCAACACACACAAAATGCTGATGGAACACAGCAGGTCAGGCAGCATCTATAGGAAGAAGTACAGTTGACGTTTCAGGCTGAGACGTCAACTCTTTCTGATAACTTTGTTACCGTTAAGTTTATTTTTAAATAGCAAGGTAACACATGAAACTACTGAGCTCAACGGCCAAAATTCACAGATAGCACTGTGAATAATTGTGGGTCTTTTATAGCTTTAGATACCAAAATGCCCTCCAGTTAATTTCTTAAGAAACCCAATGATATCATTCATAGAAATCACAGAAGATAAGCAAGGAATTTGGTCAATTGTGAATTCTCCAACCACAGTCTCTGTCCCTTTGTTCTTATATCCAATTGTATTTTAAACTATTGCACTGTCATATCTGGAAGAGTTCTCCTTTACTACACTCAGAAAAACCTGCAAGTGAAAATCCAAAATGTCTTTTGGTTGAACATTGAGAGTCTTCCAAAGTAGCCTGCCAAGTCATCTCTTCCTTTCCTAACTGGAAACCTAATTGACAATTTGAAACCTGAACGCTAGTTCAGTATCTCAAAAGTCTTCTGTTCCATATTTGGAAGCATTTGTTGAGTGAAGATTAGAAATCACGTTAAAACCACCCTGAGGCAGCCCTGAACAGAGTGTCAAGACTGAATGTCTGCAAGAAAATGAATCTCAGGGTAATATATGGCAACTTACACTCAGTGGCCACTTTATTAGGCATACCTGTTTATTAATTCAAATATCAAGTATGTAATCAGCCAATCACATGGCAGCAACTCAATGCATAAAAGCATGTGGAAACTTGTATGATGTATAGCTCCAGGGTTGTGCTCCCAATGGGTTTTTTTGTGGTTTTTTTCCCAGTTAGTAGGGGATTTTTCCCTTCTTTTTCTTTCAAAAAATATTCTTAACACTTTATTTTCTCTTATTATTATTGATATATTGCTTAGCTTTGTTAATCAGTTATTTGCTAATTTAATTCTTTATTGTATATAATGACATATTGACTCAATGCATCTTTTTTTGTTCATCTTCAATATTAATAAAAAGATTTTAAAATGAAAATGAAATAAAAGCATGCAGACATGGTCAAGAGGTTCATTTGTTGCTCAGACAAAACATCACAATGGGGAAGTAATATGAACTAAGTGACTTTGACCACGGAACGATTGTTGGTTCCAGACGGTGTGATTTGAGTATCTCTGAAACTGCTGGTCTCCTGGAGTTTTCACGCACAACAATCTCTCGAGTTTACAGAGAATGGTGCAAAGAAACAAAAATCATCCAGTGAGCAGCAGTTCTGTAGGTGAAAACACCTTGTTAATGAGAGAGGTCAGAGGAAAATGGCCAGACTGATTCAAGATAACAGGAAGACGAAATAAACACGCAGTACAACAGTAGTGTGCAGAAGAGCATCTCTAAATGCACAACATGTCAATCCTTGAAGTGGATAGGCTACAGCAGCAGAAGACCATGAATGTATGCTCAGTGGCCTTTTTATCAGGTATGAGAGGTACAAACTTCGATAATAAATTTACTTTGAATGTAGAACCACGGGCTTTTGTACATGATTACTAAACTGAACTTTAAAATACACATGTCCCCCTGTGGATAAAATTAAAATGGCATGGGAGCATGATTTAAATACCTCCTTATCCGATGAGACTTGGGACTCGATTCTCAAATCAGTTAACTCAACCTCTCTTTGTGCTTGCCATTGCCTTTTACAGTTTAAGATTGTTCATAGAGCCCATATGTCTAAATCCAAATTATCTCGGTTTTACCCTAACATCAGTCTGCTTTGTGATAAATGCAAAAGGGACGAGGTCTCTCTCATTCATATGTACTGGCTTTGTCCTAGCTTGGAGAAATTTTGGAAAGATGTCTTCATAACGTTATCGTATATTCTGAATCACCACCTAGAACCTAACCCTTTAATTGCTTTGTTCGGTTTCTGGGGTGAGACAAATTTACGTCTGAGTTCGACTAAGTGTCAAATATTATCTTTTGCCTCTCTCCTGGCTAGACGTTTAATCCTCCTTAGATGGAGAGATGTTGCCCCGCCCACACATGCTCAATGGCTTAACGATATTATGGCCTGCTTAGACCTTGAAAAAATTCATTATTCAGTCCTTAATTCGGATTTAAAGTTCCATAAGGTCTGGGGACCTTTTATTGAGTACTTTCATAACTTTCCTCTTAACTAAGGTTTTTTTTCGGTCCCTTGCTTTCAGCTCCTTTTTTTTGTAGTAGGCATTAATATCTTCTGTTGCTAAGTGTATTTACAGTTTTGGGGGTTTGATTGTCCTGATTTATATTCTCTATATTGTGTTGTGATTGGTCTGGAGTTTTTTTTTGTTGCGGGGCTTGGGGAGGATACTAATTTTACATGTCTTCAATTTGGGTGCTTTCTCAATTATCTTTCTTTGTATCATATTATTATTGTATGTTTATTTTTGCACTTTATCAATGTTCTTCATTTTGATCTGGGTTTTTTTTATCTGTAGCTATGTAGAAAATGTATAAAAAAAACTAATGAAAAAATAAAATAAAATACACATGTCCATTCCTCATCCCATACTGATCAATCCTGAACTCCAGAAACCTGTGTCCCAGCATCCCTAATGTCCAGTGTTTCAAGGATGCAAGCAATGACGTTTCAGATTTATTTATCACATGTACATTAAAACATACGTGAAATGCGTTGTTTATATTAGCACACAACACACCCAAGGATGTGCTGGAGGCAGCCCAGAAGTGGCGCCATACATTATGGTACCACTAGGAAGACAGTGCATCACGATCATACTTGGGAATGTCTTTGTTACTTTTGCTGAAATGAAGGCAACGTAAGAGCAATGAAAGTGCATTATTGTAGGTATGGCGAAACATTTCCGAATTTCTAATAATTAGGTTCTTCTGTGCACTGTACATGAAACAGTGAACAGAGTGCAATTTAAAGCCTAAGCAAGTTTACTTAAGAAAACAGCGTCTGCTTTTAGATGAATTGTGCTCTGGCCACATATGTGGCAGCTTAAGAGCTTCATGATTCACAAAGTTGCAAGAAAAAGTTTGTGAACCCAGTTTTCTACATTAATTACTCATAAAATGTGATCTGATCTTCAGAGTCACAATAATGGGCAAACACAACCTGCCAAAACTAAAAGTTGTACAGTTCATGAACACACTGTTTAATCATTCACAGTCCAGGCTAGACAAAGGATATAAACTTCTGCATTTAATAATGTGTAGAACCCCCTTTAGCAGCAATAACCTCCAGCAAATGTTTTCTGTAGCTGCTGATCAGACTTGCTCAACAGCAAATGGGAATTTTAGACCGTTCCTCCATATGAAACTGTTTCAGTACAATATTTTTGGGATACCATATATGAACAGCCTTCTTCAGGTAATGCTTCAGCATCTCATTTGGGTTCAAGTCTGAACTCAGACTCGGCCATTCCAACACAAATTTTCTTCTGTTTAAACCATTCTGTTGTTGATTTACTCTTGTGTATCAGATCACTGTTTTGTTACATCATCCAACTCCTATTAAGCTTCCAGTGACAGGCTGCCACCTTGACATTCTCCTGTAAATTGTCTTGATATAATTTTGAATTCATTGTTCCTTCAACGATTGCAAGCTGTCAAGGCCCTGAGGCAGCAAAGCAGCCGCAAACCATGATGCTCCTTCCACCATACTTCACAGTTGGGATGAGGTTTTGGTGTTGGTGTGCAGTGCCCTTTTTTGTCCAAATGTAGCAATGTGCACTTCTGCCAAAAAGTTCAATTTTTGTTTCATCTGTCCACAGAACACTGTCCCAGAAGCGTTGTGGAACATCCACGTGGTCTTTTGCAAACTTGAGACGTGCAAAGTGTTTTTTTTTCGAAGAACAGTGGTTTCCTCCGAGGTGCCCTTCCGTGAACACCATTCCTGTTCAGTGTCTTTCTTATTGTGGACACATAAGCAGAGACTTTTGCAACTTCCAGAGATTTCTTAAGGTCTTTTATTGTTACCCTTGGGCTTTTTTTCACCTGTATCAGCATTTCACTTTGTGCTCTTGGTGTGATCTTTGCAGGATGCCCACTCCTGAGGAGAGTAACAACAGTACTGAGTTTCCTCCATATGTAGACAATTTCTCTTACTGTGGCTGATGAACACTCAGGTCTTTAGAAATGCTTTCGTAACCTTTTCCAGCTTCATGCATCTCTACAATTCTTCTTCTTCTAAGGTCCTCTGAAAGTTGTTTTGATCGAGGCATTGTGCACCTAAAAATGAGCACCTGTACAAACCACACCACCAATCTCATCTCATTGATTGGAACACCTTATTCCAAATAGCTTTTGTAGAAGGCATTACGCAAAGGTCCACATTTTTTTTATGTAGACTGTGAACGACTAAACAATATATTCAATAAAGAAATTAAAGTATAATTGTTTGTGTGTTATTAGTTTAGGCAGATTGGGTCTGTCTACTATTGTGACTTAGATGAAGATCAGACCACATTTTATGAGTAATTAACCTAGAAAACCAGGTAATTGCAAAAAGGTTCACAAACTTTTTCTTGCAACTGTAAATGCAACTTTGGTGTGTAACACATGAAATCACTGAACTCAATAGTCAAAATTCATTGATAGCATTGTGAATATGCTACATCATTTATAGCTTGTAGCTTCTAAGATACCAAAATGCCCTCCATATAATTTAGACAGAATGTACTTAACATTCTATCTACCTAAGAAAGTGGCCATTGACTGCATATGAACTTTGATAATAAATTTGTTTTGAATGTTAAGTAACAATAGATAGAGTTTTTCACTTCTCAACCAACTGCAAAGATAGTAAGATTCAACTTTAGTTATTTTTCATCCCAGACAAGTGCTTGAAAGAAGTAGAAATTCACTACAATCCCAATAGGTTGCATAAGTATTAACACAGAGGAAGTGGAAAAAGTACACAAATCAGTGCACATTGAAGGTATCAGAGTTATACAGCACTGAAAAAGGCCTTTAAACTCAACTAGCCCATGTCCACCATGTTGTGTTTATGCAATACATAACATAATTCTAATTCATCAGGATGCTGAATCTAAGTCTACTTAAGATAGATGGTTAAATAGAAAAAAATAGCTGATTAGAAACAAATTCGACTAAATTAGTTTTATTTCCACCTGTACATTGAACCAGACGTTTGCATCAATGACCCACACATTCTGAGGATTGTACTAAGGTAGCCTGCAAGTGTTATCATGCTTCTAGCGCCAACATGTGCCCACAACTCACTAATCCTAACATCTTTGGATGTGAATAGAAACAGGGACACCCAGAAGAAACCCATGCCGTCACAGGGAGAATGTACAAACTCCTTACAGGCAACAATAGGAATTGAACCCTGATAGGTGACCGGTGCTATAATGAATTGCTCTAACCACTGTGCTACTGTGTCGCCCCATATTGGCAACAGATACAGGCTTATACAAGCAATACTTACATAGGCAACTGAGTACACATGCTAGATTAAACCAGCTTATTTGGAAAGTAAATACTGCACAAATTGACACAAACACGAGGAAATCTGCAGATGCTGGAAATTCAAGCAACACACACAAAATGCTGGTGGAACGCAGCAGGCCAGGCAGCATCTATAGGAAGAAGGACTGTTGACGTTTTGGGCCAAGACCCTTCGCCACAAAATATCGACTGTGCTTCTTCCTATAGATGCTACCTGGCCTGCTGCGTTCCACCAGCATTTTGTGTGTGTTACTACACAAATTCAGCCTGATTCTGTGTTAAACTTTCACAATAATTCTAAACCTGGTGACAAATTTCCAGCTAACACACACACACACAATGCTAAAGGAACTCAGCAGGTCATGCAGCATCCATCAGGAAGAGTCTCGGCCCAAAACGTTGATTGTTTACACTTTTCTATAGACGCTGCCTGACTGCTCAGTTCCTCCAGCATTTTGTGTGTGCGGTGCTTGGATTTCCAGCATCTGCAGATTTTCTCTTGTTATAGATTTCCACCGAGTAGATCTATCTCTACACATTTCAAAACTATTTCTCCATGAAGAAATTGTACAATAAATTTTCTTATTTCACGAGCTAAATTCTACTTTAATGACACTTCTACTTTGACATTCTCCACTGCTTCACAATTGTCATGTTTTAAGATGATATAATATTTTTATTGCATTATATTGATGCTAATGCTGTGATTTGGTAAAAGTCACACAATTACAACAATTTGCCAAAAAAAACATTGAAAAGCAATTCTTTAATCATGTTGACAGGTGAAAATAAGACAGAGCCGGACAGTGCTACCCCAGAACAGCGACTTTCAACTCTTAAAAAAAGCAAACATCGAACTGAAACATGTGGGACAAAGGTGAAATTGATAAAGTGTGTGACAGATAAAGCTAATCTTTATTCTCTAGAACTTCAAGAGTGCATTTAGTCTGAGAACTCAAAGCAGTTGGACAATCTCTTTTCCCAGCACTATCACAAACTACAACCACCTCCTAATTCAAAATCAAATCACACAAACAAGATCCTGATTGTGTCAAGTCACTTTTCACTAGAACAATACTCAAAATGTAATAGCCCAAACAATATGCAGTTTCAATGTAGACCCAAGCCCAAATATGGCACAGCATTCACCTCCATGTTTTGTACACATTACTTGGAGCATGCCAAGCACTCTTTTCTTAGAGTTTTCTGTTGCCTTTCAACAATCTGCATTTGACCACAAAACTGCTAGAGATTGCAAATAAAACAAGAAATAGCAGAGTTAGCTCTGCTAAAGGATCATAAGCAATGTTGACATGGCTCCCTTGTCAGATTTCTTCAATTTGATGTCTCGGTCAAGCTTCTGGTTTAAGATGGCACTGGTGAAGCTCCACAACTACTTATCAGCGGTAAACAAAATGTAGGAAACAACTAAAGACTTCATTAATAACACTTTCTGGTAAACAATCACCACAAATAGCCTGCAACTTCCCTTTGGACTTGGAGGTGATTTGATGTGGCAGAACCAAGGCGAGGCAGCAGGTCCATCACCACGAGCAAGGGAAGGTTCGAGGTTCGATCGATGCAAGTGCTGGGCCAAATTGGAAAAGTCGAGTCCAGGCCGAATTGAGGCAGTCAGGTCCAGGCCCCAAAGCATACCGAAGCAATGGAACCCAATGTTTAGCCGATGATTTAAATGCTGGGCTGAGATGGAAAGGTCAA